>NC_058416.1:51569143-51622935 GCF_002201575.2 Neomonachus schauinslandi
AAAGACTCCACCCCAAAACTGCTAGAACTCATACAGGAATTCAGTCAAGTGGCAGGATATAAAATCAATGCACAGAAGTCAGTGGCATTCCTATACACCAACAACAAGACAGAAGAAAGAGAAATGAAGGAGTCGATCCCATTTACAATTGCACCCCAAACACAAAGAAATGGAAAAATGTTCCATGCTTATGGATTGGAAGAACAAATATTGTGAAGATGTCAATGCTACCTAGAGCAATCTAGGCATTCAATGCAATCCCTATCAAAATACCATCCACTTTTTTCAAAGAAATGGAACAAATAATCCTAAAATTTGTATGGAATCAGAAAAGACCCCAAATAGCCAGAGGAATGTTGAAAAAGAAAAGCAAAGCTGGCGGCATCACAATTCCGGACTTCCAGCTCTATTACAAAGCTGTCATCATCAAGACAGTATGGTACTGGCACAAAAACAGACACATAGATCAATGGAACAGAATAGAGAGCCCAGAAATGGACCCTCAACTCTATGGTCAACTCATCTTTGACAAAGTAGGAAAGAATGTCCAATGGAAAAAAGACCATCTCCTCAACAAATGGTGTTGGGAAAATTAGACAGGCACATGCAGAAGAATGAAACTGGACCATTTCCTTACACCACACACAAAAATAGACTCCAAATGGTTGAAAGACCTCAATGTGAGACAGGAGTCCATCAACATCCTAAAGGAGAACACAGGCAGCAACCTCTTCGATCTCAGCCGCAGCAACTTCTTCCTAGAAACATCGCCAAAGGCAAGGGTAGCAAGGGCAAAAATGAACTATTGGGACTTCATCAAGATAAAAAGCTTTTGCACAGCAAAAGAAATAGTCAACAAAACCAAAAGACAACCGACAGAATGGGAGAAGATATTTGCAAATGACATATCAGATAAAGGGCTAGTATCCAAAATCTATAAAGAACTTATCAAACTCAACACCCAAAGAACAAAGAATCCAATCAAGAAATGGGCAGATGACATGAACACTTTTCCAAGGAAGACATCCAAATGGCCAACAGACCCATGAAAAAGTGCTCAACATCGCTTGGCATCAGGGAAATCCAAATCAAAACCTCAATGAGATACCACCTCACACCAGTCAGAATGGCTAAAATTAACATGTCAGGAAATGACAGATGTTGGTGGGGATGTGGAGAAAGGGGAACCCTCCTACACTGTTGGTGGGAATGCAAGCTGGTGTAGCCACAGTGGAAAACAATATGGAAGTTCCTCAGAAAGTTGAAAATAGAGCTACTGTATGACCCACAATTGCACTACTGGGTATTTACCCCAAAGATACAAATGTAGGGATCTGAAGGGGTACATGCACCCCGATGTTTATAGCAGCAACGTCCACAATAGCCAAACTGTGGAAAGAGCCAAGATGTCCATCGACAGATGAATGGATAAAGAAGATGTGGTATATATATACAATGGAATATTATACAGCCATCAAAAGGAATGAGATCTTGCCATTTGCAATGATGTGGATGGAACTGGAGGGTGTTATGCTGAGCGAAATAAGTCAAACAGAGAAAGACATGTATCATATGACCTCACTGATATGAGGAATTCTTAATCTCAGGAAACAAACTGAGGGTTGCTGGAGTGGGGGGGGGGGTGGGAGGGATGGGGTGGCTGGGTGATAGACATTGGGGAGGGTATGTGCTATGGTGAGCACTGTGAATTGTGCAAGACTGTTGAATCACAGATCTGTACCTCTGAAACAAATAATGCAATATATGTTAAGAAAAAAAAAAAAGAAGAAGATAGCAGGAGGGGAAAAATGAAGGGGGGGAAATTGGAGGGGGAGACAAACCATGAGAGATGATGGACTCTGAAAAACAAACTGAGGGTTCTAGAGGGGAGGGTGTTGGGAGGATGGGTTTTCCTGGTGATGGGTATTAAAGAGGGCGTGTTCTGCACAGAGCACTGTGTGTTATGCACAAACAATGAATCATGGAACACTACATCAAAAACTAATGATGTAATGTATGGCGATTAACATAACAATAAAAAAAATTTTTTAAATATAATTATTTTTAAGAAATAACGGAGTATGTTCTTTCTTTTTTTTTTTTTAAGATTTTATTTATTTGACAGAGAGAGACACAGCGAAAGAGAGAACACAAGCAGGGGGAGTGGGAGAGGGAGAGGCAGGCTTCCCGCGGAGCAGGGAGCCCAATGCAGGGCTCGATCCCAGGACCCTGGGATCATGACCTAAGCTGAAGCCAGACGCTTAACAACTGAGCCACCCAGGCGCCCTTGGGAGTATGTATCTTATAACCTATCATTCAACTAAGCCTTCCTGTGAGATCAGACCACTATGAACATGACTTTCTTTTGATTAGAATGAAAAGAAATGGATGATATCTGACCAGAACAAGGCATGTAAAATGTTCACTGAGTAAATCTTTAGTCTCCAGATGCTGGTGACTGTGAACTCTGTGGAATTTTCCAGAAGCTTCCCTGAGATTATGGGCATGTTACCATTATACCATTAAACAATAATTCTGTGCTTTTTCTGGTCTGTGGAATTTTCCAGAAGCTTCCCTGACATTATGGGCAAGTTACCATTATACGATTATATGATAATTCTGTGCTTTTTCTGGGGTATGGAACCTGCACACTAAACATGGTCAAAAACTCAGCTGAGTCATCACACTGGTGGTTCCTGCAGCTTTTGTACCTACCTCTTTGATAGCGGCTCAGGTAAATTCACCTCAAGGAGACATAGTGATATCCTTATCTTGTAGCAGTGTAGACAGAATAGCCCCAAGTACATCTTCTTTAGCATCTTGGCATCAAGGATAGATCTAAGTACATCCTAATTGTCCTGATGAAGAAGAAGAAGAAGAAGAAAGAGAAGGAGGAGGAGGAGGAGACGAGGGGAGGAGGAGGGAGAGGGAGTAGGGAGAGGGAGGAGGAGGCGGGAGGGGAAGTGGGGAGGAGGAGGGGAAGGAGAAGAAGAAGGTAGAAAGGGGCATCTTCAAGGTCACCTACCTGGTGAATAGTCAGTGCAAGAATAAGAATATTTAGCCATACTGCCTTCATTCTCTGCCTGAAGAAATCAAGAATGGGGGCGGTGGAGGGGAAAGAAGGTGGAAAAGACACAATGAAATGAAAAGCACTATAGGCTAGTGGTTGAGAAATTCACCATAGAAGCCACAGTGCCTGAGTTACCTTTTTAAATATCTAATATTTTCAAGAATACTACTGTACCTCTCTCTTGAAATAAATTATAATTTTCCAAAAAATGTTCTGAGTTTGACATAACACAAGCAGTTGAAGTATGAAATGTTCTGTTAACTATTTTAACCACATGCTTTATCCAGAGAACAGATGGACCTTCCAAGACCAACTTGAAGGTGAATAAATAAACTCACTGTTTTGGCATGAGGCATTTAAGTCTTGGATACAGAAAGGTTTTATGTTTACTTTTTGTTTGTTTGTTTTAAGGATTTTTGTTCATATTATCCATGGAGTAATCTCTGTAATAAAATAATGAATTGTTGTCTCAACTTAAAGCCAAAGCATAATTCAGAAATAAATTTAGGATGAGCTTCTTTCTAACCCTGTGCTGTACAATACAGTAACCAGTAGGTTACTTAAATATGGCTATTTAAATTTAAATCAATTAAAATTAAATTTAAAATTCAGTTCCTGAACACACTAACCACAAATCAAGGCTCAACAGCCACACATGGCCAGTGGACATAGAACATTTACATCACCACAGAACTTTCTATCAAATAGCACTGTAGACTATAAACTGGAGTATCTGATATCACTTCTCATCTAATTTTATGACTAGTAAAGACCATTATAAGTAGCTGGTGAAATTAAACTTCAATTTGGAGTCTAATGTAATAATTAAGAAACCTTATTTTACAATTATTTGTGTTCATTATTCCCAGGCAAATTTTATAGACTATCACATCTGTATTTTTCAAGTTCTAATATTGTGAAATTACATAGTACCATATGTTTTAAGGACAGTTGGTAATTTGAAACACACTTCAGGGATTTCCCAAGCCATCATTTCTTAGTATAACCACATATTAACTATGCAAACGACACTGTCCAGACTCCCCAAGTAAAGTCTACACAGCAAAAATGACATTGAGTCAAACTAATATTCAAGAAATTTGTGCTGTAAAAGCAGCTACTCTCAGCTGGTAAAATTGTAAAACCAATTCCATAGTCTAGGTTTTTCTGAATATTTTTTTCTGATATTTAAATTTACCACTTTAACATATAATTCTTTCCTTGACTTCAGCTCGTTGTACCTGAATAACTTGCTCTCTCAATGTATTACTTTCATGACAAATATCATCATCAATCACTGCTCCACCTTCTCCTGCTGCAAACCAGGCAAGGGCAGGTCACATGCATCACCCTGGTCTGAACCTCTGGGGGATTCACTGGGTTAGCTTTAACAGCTTCCAAGGAATCCAACTTGTTCCCAAGATCTGCTAATACAATTTAAATCTTCTCATCTCAAGCCTACCTATAAGGTAAATGGAGGAAATACAACTTGAGTCTAAGTTTGTGACTCACGGGCTGATGATTTTAACCATGAATCAGCTGCGTGCACTAGTCCGACAATAGATCCAACTTGCTATTAGTTTACTTTTTATATCAATTGACATGAATCTCATCAAAGACTCCAGAAATGAACTTCTCTAAGATTGTCAGATGGTACACAGGATAAAGTCACCAAATTCCATAATTTTTCCTTGCTCTGGATCTACTATGTACTAATTTATCTACGGCTAGTTTTCAAGATGAGGTTTATAAAGAATGTGGTTCTTTATTCTGGATGAACTCAAAGTCTCCAAAAACCACTTGGCTTGTGTTAGAGGCACACATCTTGTTTTTCTGTTAGAAGCTATTGTTTCCCTGTTTTACTATGTTTTGAGTTATGTTGCACTGTGTCCATATGTTGTTCCCTCTGCCCTCTCAGGATCATCCCATCTCAGCTCACCAGAGAGCAGCTGCTTTTGCCTCCTGCAGGTATGCCACAGCAACCCATTTCCACATAGGAAACTGGCTATTTCCCAGACCCTCATTGTGTTACAGTGTCCTTAAACGTCTGGACTTCCCACCCCTATAGATCCCAAATTCAATAAAAAATAAACTTGGACAATTTACACTGAATATCCTGAATGACCAATGTGACAAAAACAAGAACACCTGGGGAAAGGTATCTTTTCCCCCACTTTTATCTTCATTCCAGATCTAAAGTATCCACTAATATGGAACTTGTGACTACATTCAAGGATATGTGGAAGTTTACACTTTTCTTGAATTTTTTTATATTTTCTTGGAAAAGCTTCTTGTAAAAATCTATCCATTTCTTTATTCCCCATTCTTATTCAGGAATCTGGATTTACAATGTCACATGCAATAGTGGAAAACTATTTTATAAACTGATCATATGCCATATGCTTATGAATAGTAATTAGCAGCCCCCTTTTCCACCCTAAGAACATCTGTCTCAGTTTACTGCCAGCCTATTTGGAAACATAGCATCATTGTTACCTAGATCTTGATTCTCTCTTTCACCATTAACATACTTATTGAAAATCTATTTAAAATGTATAGATAAAGTGCTAAGCATTTATGAAGAGACAGCTCAGAAGAAAGTCAAGATGCCAATGTTAATTTTAAATTATTTTATTGCTTAGTCTACTGAATGTCAAATTGCTAGATTTTGGCACTGCCTTTCTAATGGCACCTTGATTTGCAAAAAGCTCCTAGCTAGAAAAAAGAAACTTTCTTGTCAACATCTTGAAAAGACAGAAAAACAAAAAACACACTTTCTATTCAAGGGAGAGTGAACAAAGAGAAGTTAGAGATGTTTCTGCCAGTTTATCCTTCTACCCTTGATGTCCAAGGAAGAATGTTGATTTCCCTAGAAGTCAAGTGGCATGTCTTGTTATTATGATTCTTGTGAAAGGAAGTATATCATTTCAGAATAATGGAAATAATTCTTCATCCTGGTAATGTTAAAACAAACACATTTTTGTGCTTTTCAGATTATAAAGGCCTCTACAAACCTAAGGGATATACACAGACCCTGAGCAGAAAAGGAAAAATTGTGTAGAATTCAAGAAATTTTATTTCACAAGTTAGAAAGTGGATAGAAATTGTTACTTACCAAAAACAAATTTTGCCTCAAGAAAGCCAGGGATGCATTGGCTCATGCTTAAACTTAGCACATCTGTGGGCGAGAAAGAGACTTGTTTATACTAATGAAAATGTTTCAACAAGTTCTCTTCATCTTTGTAATGTCTATACATCTGAGACCATTACTCATGCACTGTTAATTATTCAAAATGTTCTGTATTTAGCAATGTGTCTATTATCTATGACATTTTTATAAATCATTAAAGTAATTATATGTCTATATAAAATTCCTTACTGCTATTTGCCACTCCTGTGAAAAACCAGTCAAATATTATTAGAATTAGTTTCCTAAAAGATTCATGGAAAGCCTTGGAATGAATAATACTTTGAAACAAAGAGAAAAACTCATTTGTGAAGCCTTTCACTTATTACATTATTCTTAATGAAGACCTTGGCATAATTTTTCACTAGCTGTAAAGATTGTTTTCCACCATACATTATGACTAAAGTGCTTTCCTATATAGTATTCATTATGCAGTAGTTTCACAAACAAATCTATACAAAACATACAAAAAACACATAGTGAAAGATGCAAAATAAGTACCCTCAAAAGAGTTTCATAATAGTACATGTCTATCCCATCACCAGCAGCTTAAATGTCAACATCCATTCCACCTACATTGTCTTAAAATTCTCACCCTTTTTCACATCATATTATTTGTTGTGTCTATCCATGTGAGAAGGGAAAAATTAATCAAGGAATTTCCCATTTTCTATTAGAAAGAAAGAGAAAATATCACTGAAATAATCTTTCCTGACTTAATGCCAAAGCTTTCTTAAGTTGTTGAATTCAATATTTATACCGGCTGCTAGGTTGTAAAGTTTATCTACTGAAACTCCTTCTTAGCAAGCAACAGGATAAAATAAAGTAATTGCCTATAACTGAGTTATTTTCTCTTAGAAAGTTTTTAATTTAATCCATGACCAAAAAAATCCAATAGGTTAATTTCATAAAGTAGGCCAACTACTTTGATTTCTCATTTGTTTCAACCATATTAAAAAATAGTAACACGGAAGCAACTAGAAATTCAACCCAACACACAAACTATACATGAATCAATGTCTTTAAACCTTAAGACTAGAAAGGATCATATAATGTAATAGTTTTCCAGTTTGTTCATAGAGCCCTAGGGATTCCAGAGAAGTGTCTTGAGGGCTACTTTCACCATGTGCCATGGTAAGTGGGACCCTTCCACCAGGTTCAGTCACAGTCACTGAACTCTAATCTGTTTTATGTATTAGGCTTTAGTTCATTATTGAAAGGAAGGGGTTTTACAGATGTTTCACTTTGGACCCATATCCTGAATCAATTTAGACTGAGACTAAGGTCAGAGAAAAGGCAAAAGGCAAGAACCCAAAGGTTTTGTTTTAGCTCTTCAACTCAGGGGTATTAAAATGTACACTTTAGAGGTCTTCTCAAGGAAGTACCATCCTTTAGAGAAGCCTGTTGATTGGCATATCTGCTAAACATTTTCACCACTTTCTTGAAAATACCACTGTGTTTAAGAGAACCATGATTTATGCAGTTTCAATTCATATGCCAGAGTGGCAGGCATTTTTACATTAACAATAAACTTCCATGGTAGATGTTATTATCCTAGGATTCAGAGAGGTTGAGTAACTTCTCCATATGCTCATGAGCAGATTCAAGACTGATCTGACTTTCAAGCCATGTTCATGATAAAACACTTTTTCCATAAAGCATGCATTTTTAATGGAATGTAATTTTAATGAAATGTTAATCTCTACTGAGGGGGTTAAAATTGGCTTTTGGAGGTTAAAAAACAAACAAAACAACTTAGCTATCACAGTGGTTTATGGCCCTGCAAAGAGTCACAGCACATGAACAGATATACAGTATATCTGTGGTTTTAGAATTTCAGGGAGAGTGGGGACAAATAAAAAAAATGTCTAAGAAGGCTCCTTGGTTGGGGGTGGAAGGTGATAAAAAATAGGTTGAGATCCATTTACATAAAGACGTTACATTAACTATTTTCCTTTTAACCCATTTGGATTTTATTTTATAATATCATTCTTTCCTTTCATAAATATTTATTTAACTGCCAGGGATGTAATGGTAACCTAAAGGAATATAATCTCTGCCCTCATAACAGCTAGATCCTAGTGCCTACCTATCTGGATTTTATGTAAGTTTGGTTATTTTAATTATATGACACCTCTACTGTTTTTATTTCATGTTTAATTTCAGAAATCATCAGAATTTTTCTTATCCTCTTTGTCCTTTTCCAACTAGCTTATTGCCTTTTGTTATTTTATTTGACTTTTCTTGTTACCACAGAAACAAATGAAAGTAATAGATTATGCAGACCTAAGTCACAGTTTAAACTGGGAAATATTGAGTATCATACACATACCGCCTACTTAAATTATCTTTCATTTAGGAATTGAACTGGCTTGGTCTTTTGAGACACAGTTCATATAAACATATTGGGAGGAGGAGGGGAAAAGATGGCAGAGGAGTAGGGGACCCTATTCCAACCGGTCCCCGGAACTGAGCTGGATATCTACCAGACCACGCTGAACACCCACAAAATCATCCTGAGATGTAAGAAGATAGATCTGAATCTCTACAAACAGAATATTGCAGGCGGTTGGTTTCAAGGTATGAAGGTGGAGCAGTGATTCCGCAGGCAGATATCAGAGGATAAATGGCAGGAAAAGGGAGCTGAGCCATCAGGGTCCTACACCAATGGTGAGCGATAGCCTCCTGCATTGGGGATGGGGCACAAACTTGCAGACCAGTAGCTACAGGGAAAGGACTTTAGGGCAGCCCCCGGTCAGAAACCTGGATTGGTGGGGCCGTGCATGGTAACTGGGGCGGCTGGCAGTTTTAGAAGCACAAAGGGCAGAGACATGCCCCAACCTGGAGGCGAGGACTGGGAGTACTGCTGAGGGATGCACAACCCAGGACGCTGCAGTTTATAGCAGCACAGAGAGAAATGGAGATGGCGTGGCCTGAAGAGCTCACTGAAGAACAGACTGCGATCTCTCTGCTCTGAGGCAGAGGGTTGGAAATGGTCTTTTCTGCTCTGACTCATGGAAGAGATGCGGAAAGCCACCAGGGAAAGCCTCCAGAGAACAAAAGCCCCCCAAAAACGGTTTTCACTGAGCCCATCCCCCACTACAGGTGGCAGGGCAACTCTGCCCAAACAGGGTTGCCTGAGTAACAGTGTGGCAGGCCCCTCCCCCAGAAGACAGCCTGGGAAAACAAGAGGCCAGCAACCCAAAGGTCCCTAGAAAACAGATGCATCTTGCTTGGGTTGTAGTCAATAATTTGGATTCTATACAGTCCCTCAACCACCCCTCAACAGAATGATGATGAGGAGGAAGGCCCAAAATAGGAAAGAGTCAGAGATTATGACTTATGCCACAGATTTACAAATGGATGCAGATATGACCAAGATGTTGGAGATGGAATTCAGGCTAGCAATGTTGAAGACAATAGTTAGAATGGAGAAATCAATTAATGGCAGCATAGAGTCTCTAAGGGCAGAAATGAAACCTGAATTGGCAGAATTTAAAAATGCTATCAATGAGATCCAATCTAATCTAGATAATCTAACAGCTAGAGTAAGCGAGGCAGAAGAACGAATTAATGATCTAGAAGACCAATTAATAGACAAGAAGGGAAAAGAGGAGGCCAGGGAAAAACAACTCAAAATCCATGAAAATAGAATCAGAGAAATAAGGGACACCATGAAACATTACAATGTCAGAATTATTGGCGTCCCTGAGGGGGTGGAGAGAGAGAGAGGACTAGAAGCAAAACGTGGCTGAGGACTTCCCTAATCTGGGGAATGAAACAAACATTTGAGTCCTAGGGGCAGAGAGGACCCCTCCCAAGATCAAAGAAAACAGGCCAAGCCCTGGCATGTAATAGTAAAACTAGCAAATCTTAGAACCAAGGAAACCATCTTAAGGGCAGTTGGGGGAAAATATTCCTTACGTACAGAGGGAAGAACATCAGAATAATGTCAGACCTATCCACAGAGACCTGGCAAGCCAGAAAGGCCTGGCAAGACATATTCAGGGTACTAAATGAGAAGAACATGCAGCCAAGAATATTTTATCTGGCAAGGCTGTCATTTAGAATGGATGGAGAGATGCAGAGCTTCCACAACCGAGAGAAACTGAAAGAATATGTGACCACTAAGCCAGCCCTGCAAGAAATATTAACGGGTGTTCTATAAAAGGAGAAAGACCCCAAGAGAGATATACAACAGAAATTTACAGGGACAATCTATAAAAACAAGGTCTTCACAGGCAACATGATGACAATTAATTCATATCTTTCAATAATCACTCTCAACATGAACAGCCTAATGCTCCCATAAAATGGCACAGTGTTGCAGATTGGATAAAAAGACAGGACCCATCCATATGCTGTCTACAAGATACTCATTTTGAACCTAAAAATACATCCAGACTGAAAGTGAAAGGATGGGGATCCATCTTCCATGTCAGTGGACCTCTAAAGAAAGCGGGTGTACCAATCCTTATATCAGACAAATTAGATTTTAAACTAAAGTCTGTAGTTAGAGACACAGAAGGACACTATATCATTCTTAAAGGGTCTACCCAACAAGAAGATCTAACAATTGTAAATATCTATGCCCCCAACAGGGGAGCAGCCATCTACATAAGCCAACTGTTAACCAAAATAAAGAGTCATATTGTTAAAAATACGTTAATTGTAGGAGACCTCAATACTCCACTCTCAGCAATGGACAGATCATCTAAGCAGAAAATCAACAAGGAAACAAGAGCTTTGAATGACACACTGGACCAGATGGACCTCATAGATATTTACAGAACATTCCACCCTAAAACAACAGAATACTCATTCTTCTCGAGCGCACATGGAACTTTCTCCAGAATAGACCACATACTGGGTGACACAGCAGGTCTCAGCAGATACAAACAGATTGAGATTATTCCCTGCATATTCTCAGACCACAATGCTCTAAAACTGGAACTCAATGACAAGAAAAAATTTGGCAGAAATTCAAACACTTGGAAGCTAAAGACCACTCTGCTCAAGAATGTTTGGGTCAAACAAGAAATCAAAGAAGAACTTAAACAATTCATGGAAACCAATGAGAATGAAAACACATCGGTCCAAAAACCTATGGGATACTGCAAAAGCGGTCCTAAGGGGGAAATACATAGCCATCCAAGCCTCACTCAAAAAAATAGAAAAATCCCGAATTCACCAACTAAATTTACACTTAAAGAACTACAGAAAAATCAACAAACAATACCTAAGCCACACATTAGAAGAGAAATAATTAAGATTAAAGCAGAGATCAATGAATTAGAAACCAGAAACACGGGCGCCTGGGTGGATCAGTTGGTTAAGCGACTGCCTTCGGCTCAGGTCATGATCCTGGAGTCCCTGGATCGAATCCCGCATCGGGCTCCCTGCTCGGCAGGGAGCCTGCTTCTGCCTCTGACCCTCCCCCCTCTCTCATGTGCTCTCTCTCTGTCATTCTCTCTGTCTCAAATAAATAAATAAAATCTTAAAAAAAAAAAGAAAAGAAAAGAAACCAGAAACACAGTAGATCAGATCAACGAAACTAGAAGCTGGTTCTTTGAAAGAATTAATAAGATTGATAAACCACTGGCCAGACTTATCCAAAAGAAAAGAGAAAGGACCCAAATTAATAAAATTATGAATGAAAGGGAAGAGATCATGACTAACACCAAGGAAATAGAAACAATTATTAGAAATTATTATCAACAACTATATGTCAATAAACCAAGCAACCTGGATGAAATGGATGCCTTCCTGGAAACCTATAAGCTGCCAAGACTGAAACAGAAAGAAATTGACAACCTGAATAGGCCAATAACCAGTAATGAGATTGAAGCAGTGATCAAAAACCTCCCAAAAAACAAGAGTCCAGGGCCTGATGGATTCCCTGGGGAATTCTACCAAACATTCAAAGAAGAAATAATACCTATTCTACTGAAGCTGTTTCAAAAAATAGAAACAGAAGGAAAGCTTCCAGACTCATTCTATGAGGCCAGCATTACCTTGATCCCCAGACCAGGCCAAGACCCCATCAAAAAGGAGAATTTCAGACTGATATGGATTCCAAAAACCTCAACAAATTCCTAACTAATAGGATCCAACAATACATTAAAAGGATCATCCACCATGACCAAGTTGGATTTATCCCCGGGATGCAAGGGTGGTTCAACATTCGCAAATCAATCAATGTGATAGAACACATTAATAAGAGGAGGGAGAAGAACCATATGGTCCTCTCAATTGATGCAGAAAAAGCATTTGACAAAATACAGCATCCTTTCCTAATTAAAACTCTTCAGAGTACAGGGATAGAGGGAACATTCTTCAAGATTGTAAAATCCATGTATGAAAAACCCACAGCGAATATCATCCTCAATAAGGGAAAGCTGAGAGCCTTTCCCTTAAGCTCAGGAACACATCAAGGATGCCCACTCTCACCACTATTGTTCAACATAATACTAGAAGTCCTAGCAACAGCAGTCAGACAACAAAAAGAAATAAAAAGTATTCAAACTGGCAAAGAAGTCAAACTCTCTCTCTTTGCAGATGACATGATACTTTATGTGGAAAACCCAAAAGACCCCACCCCCAAATTATTAGAACTCATCCATCAATTCAGTAATGTGGCAGGATACAAAATCAATGCACAGAAATCAGTTGCTTTCTTATACACTAACAATGCAACTGTAGAGAGAGAAATTAGAGAAACGATTCCATTTACAATAGCACCAAAAACCATAAGATACCTCGGAATAAACCTAACCAAACAGGTAAAGGATCTATACTCTAGGAACTACAGAACACTCATGAAAGAAATTGAAGAAGACACAAAAAGATGGAAAAACATTCCATGCTCACGGATCGGAAGAATAAACATTGTTAAAATGTCTATGCTGCCCAGAGCAATCTATACTTTCAATGCCATCCCGATCAAAATTCCAATGACATTTTTCAAAGTGCTGGAACAAACAATCTTAAAATTTGTATGGAATCAGAAAAGACCCTGAATTTCCAAGGAAATGTTGAAAAAGAAAAACAAAGCTGGGGGCATCACATTGCCCAATTTCAAGCTATATTACAAAGCAGTGATCACCAAGACAGCATGGTACTGGCACAAAAACAGATATATAGACCAATGGAACAGAATAGAGAGCCCAGATATGGACCCTCAACTCTATGGTCAAATAATCTTTGACAAAGCAGGAAAAAACATGCAATGGAAAAAAGACAGTCTCTTCAATAAATGGTGCTGGGAAAATTGGACAGCCACATGCAGAAGAATGAAACTCGACCATTCTCTTACACCATATACAAAGTCAAACTAAAAATGGATGAAAGACCTCAATGTGAGACAGGAATCCATCAAAATCCTAGAGGAGAACATAGGCAATAACCTCTTTGACATCGGCCACAGCAACTTCTTTCAAGATACATCTCCAAAGGCTAGTGAGGCAAAAGCAAAAATGAACCTTTGGGGCTTCATCAAGATAAAAAGCTTCTGCACAGCAAAGGAAACAGCCAACAAAACAAAGAGGCAACCCATGGAATGGGAGAAGATATTTGCAAATGACACTACAGATAAAGGGCTGGTATCCAAGATCTATAAAGAACTTCTCAAACTCAACACCCAAAAAACAAATAATCCAGTCAAAAAGTGGGCAGAAGAGATGAAAAGACACTTCTCTGAAGAAGACATACAAATGGCTAACAGACACATGAAAAAATGTTCATCATCATTAGCCATCAGGGAAATCCAAATCAAAACCACATTGAGATACCACCTTACACCAGTTAGAATGGCAAAAATGGACAGGGCAAGAAACAACAAATGTTGGAGAGGTTGTGGAGAAAGGGGAACCCTCTTACACTTACTGTTGGTGGGAATGCAAGTTGGTACAGCCACTTTGGAAAACAGTGTGGAGGTTCCTCAAAAATTTAAAAATAGAGCTACCCTATGACCCAGCAATTGCACTACTGGGTATTTACCCCAAAGACACAGATGTAGTGAAAAGAAGGGCCATATGCACCCCAATGTTCATAGCAGCAATGTCCGCAATAGCCAAACTGTGGAAAGAGCTGAGATGCCCTTCAACAGATGAATGGATAAAGAAGATGTGGTCCATATATACAATGGAATATTACTCAGCCATCAGAAAAGATGAATACCCAACTTTTACATCAACATGGATGGGACTGGGGGAGATTATGCTAAGTGAAATAAGTCAAGCAGAGAAAGTCAATTATCATATGGTTTCACTTATTTGTGGAACATAAGGAATAGCATGGAGGACATTAGGAGAAGGAAGGGAAAAATGAAGGGAGGGAAATCGGAAGGAGAGATGAACCATGAGAGACTGTGGACTCTGAGGAACAAACTGAGGGTTTTAGAGGGGAGGGGTGTGGGGCGATGGGTTAGCCTGGTGATGGGTATTAAGGTGGGTACATACTGCATGGAGCACTGGGTGTTGTATGAAAACAATGAAGCGTGGATCACTGCATCGGAAACTGGCGATGTATTGTATGGTGACTAACATAACATAATAAAATAAAATTTAAAAAAATATATTGGGAAATGATTTTTCTTTTTGTATTCCAAATAAGGTAAATGCAAGACAGAAAAAGATTTCCCTCCTGATCCTCAGTCCTGGGGAATCTCCCCCATCTTTTACTTTAAAAGTATCCCACTATTCTTCCCAGGGGTTTGGCTCTAGGTTATGAACAAAACCTTTCTACCATTTGCCTTTTAATCTACCAAAAAGCAATGCTAGTTCTGGGACCCATATCAGGCATAAGGAAGGCTAGAAGTATTATAGATTAAATCTACATTATTGGGTGGAGGGGATATTACATCTAATGGGAACTATAAGATTTGTAAGACTCTTAATTGTTTCTGCTTCTAAATATCTTAAAATATCAGTCTCTTTGCAATTAATTAGTAACAAAATATGTTCTAGCCAAGAAAAGGATAAAAAGATCAGCAGACTCAAGATTGGCAAACCTTAAAATATTATTATGTTATCAATTTATCTGTGAGATATATATATATCCTTTTAGTTTGCTTTCATAAAGGAGAATGTGTAGTGTTTGGCAATCCATTGCACAGATAAACTGTGGCCTAATCAGGCAAGGATTTTCCCTGAAATTGGTCCTACAAAGATCCTCTACTGACTCACAAAATAATTTTCTGATACTTAAACAATCCAGTGGTGCCACAGGCTAAAATTCTCTTGAAGGGTAACAGCAAGTCCACTTCTTGCATCAACTGATTGGAGTTATTGTAATGATGCTATCTTATACCTCATAACATTAAATCTATTCATAATGTTTAATTCAGTCACTTCTTCCAACAAAGCATTATGGAATGACTACTGAGTAACCCTGCAAACAACTCCCCTATACCACAAGATACAGGAGATGACTTTCTTAAAAAAGTTAACTTTCACAATTAATTCTACATGAATCTTCCAAAATCTCTCAAAAAGAATTCTTAGGAGACACAACAGGTGGTGTTAAAAGGGCAAATGAAATCTGTTTTCTTAGACTATTTCCAAAACAATGCTCCTTTTAATATAAAAACATGATTTTAGGAGCATTCTGTTTAGAATGCAGGTCTTTCTGTCTCTTTTAAGCCTGGGAGTTTAGCTTGACCGGGCTCATCTCAAGAATGAGTTTTAGACTGGAAGTAACTCTTCTTTTGTTGAATGGAAGAATCCTTATTGTCCACTTTAGTCTATCTAATATTTCAAAGCAGCATCAAAAAAAAAAAAAAAAAGAAGGAGGAGGAGGAAGAGGAAGAGATAGGAGAAGAAGAAGGAGAGGGAGAGCGAGATGGAGAGTGAGAGGAAGAGGAAGAAGAGGAGGAGGGAGGAGGAGGGGGAGGAGGAGAGGGAAGAGGAAAGGGAGGAGGAGGAAAGGGGAGGAAGGGGAGGAGGAAGAGGAAGAGATAGAAGAAGAAGGGGGAGGAGGAAAGAAAGAGGAGGAAGAAGAAGAGGGATAGGAGGAAGGAGGAGGAGAAAAGAAAAAAAGAACAAAGAAAGAAAAGGCAAGAGCCTCATTCTCAGATTTTACAGAGAAATCTCACAAAGGAATCTTCTAGTGCACTGAAGATAGCTAATCTCTGCTTCCCTTTTGTAAAGACTTGATTCCTTGTAGAGAAATCTAAACAGTACAGAGGAGGATAGCTCACCAATAAACTGAAGATAGGATTTGTGGGGTATGCAAATCCCTCTTGCAGAGAGAGCCCCAGAGAGAATGCTTCTGCTCTATTTTGACAGCCTTCCACCCTCTTAACAGTCTGAGTGCCTTGCAATTTCAATTCTGATGACCCCAATGCCTAGAGATCCAAGAACTAAGCCCTAAGATGTGACATAAAACAAGTATATTTATCTTGATGGGAGGGGCTCAGAAAAAGCTGTTGCAACAGAGAAGACCCCTATTTCCAATTAGCCTAAAGACTTCGAGAAACGGGGATAAAGGAGATGGGCCTCACATACCTACATGATTGTCTTTTTGACTTTAATTCTCCCATCCACATAGCATATAACATAGTTTGTAAAGTTCAATGAGGGTTTGCTTTTGTGAATGGATCCTTTAGCCACAATTAACAAAAAGCCCAGACTCAAATTGGAATAAATGATACAATGACAGTTTTTCTCACATAACAATAAACCTAAAGCAGACCAGGGCAGGGCACAGGGCTCTCCTAAGTCTCCCTATGATTCTCTTGCCATTGCTCTCTTCCCTGCATTGACTTAGGCTTCAGGAAACTACCCAGATGGTCAAAGCTGCTCCTGACCTTACAGCCAGACCATATCCAAGAACAGAAAAACAGATCATTTCTTAGAAGAGTATAAAGAACAGTTAGAAATGGTGAGGAGCTAGAGAGGTTTATTTCAGGGAATGGGTGACATAAAAGTTGACAGCATAATCAAGAAGGAAGTGATTCAAAAGAGATGTCTAGTGATTCCTTTGAGCTCATTAGACACAATACATTTTTCAAGTACTTTCTAATTACCTTTTTTCTTCTATTGTTTGCCTTAATACAAATAATTACCAAATTCTTTCAAACCATTTTTCTTAGTATCCCCGTTCGTACCTGCATGGTTTTTTTTTTTTAAAGATTTTTATTTATTTAGTTGAGAGAGAGAATGAGATAGAGCATGAGACGGGGGAGGGTCAGAGGGAGAAGCAGACTCCCTGCCGAGCAGGAAGCCCGATGCGGGACTCGATCCGGGGACTCCAGGATCACGACCCGAGCCGAAGGCAGTCACTTAACCAACTGAGCCACCCAGGCGCCCTCGTACCTGCATGGTTCATTCAAATTTAAACCAATCTCTTTCTGGGACTAGTGCATAGCTGTCATCATAGGAGTGTGCTTTATCACTCTCTGAGCATGTTTTCTGAATCCCGTAAGGAGATTTTTTCTAGAAATCTCTGACAAGACATCCCTTCTTACCTCATCAGCTCAAACTATACCTTATGCCCATTCCTAAGCGAACCAATGGCAAGGAGGTAGGCTAACCATCACTAAATTAATTAGGGTTACATATGGCCTGGAGATAGGGTGTCTCTCTCTAATGTTTGGGTAAATCAGCACTTAGTTGTCAGGAAGGAAGAGGGAATTTAGATGCCAGATAGGAAGACAACAGTATCTGATGCAATGAGGATAAAAAAGCTCTACTGAAAGCAAAACAAAAGAAAAAAGGACTAGTAAATTACAGAAAGAAGAAAATATAATTGCAAAAATTAAACAGCTATTTTATTCCTAAAGTTCTAACCTCATGAAATATAACCTCATGAAATATGAAATATTTAGAAGATTGATTTGGATTTTTAAAAATCACTTCTAGTACTAACATCTTAACATTTTGACAAAAAAGAAAAAAATGTGAATTGCTATAAAATATCACTGCTTCACTTTAGAGAAATCTTAATATTTAATAGTAACAGTTTTAGGAGTAAGCTGGTTGATGTAATATTTTAAATATGCTGCTGGGGTGCCTGGGTGGCTCAAGCAGTTAAGTGTCTGCCTTCGGCTCAGGTCATGATCCCAGGGTCCTGGGGTCGAGCCCCGTGTCAGGCTCCCTGCTCAGCGGGGAGTCTGTTTCTCCCTCTCCACCCCACTTGTGCTCTCTGTCGCTATCTCTCTCTCTCTCTCTCTCTCACAAATATATAAATAAAATCTTTTAAAAAAATAAATAAATATTACACTGCTGATTCCAGGTAAATATAAAGCCAAGTTTCAATTGGTGGCAATCTGATAGGTTTCAGAGTATAAATTACTTGGACTTATATCAAAAAATAGCGACCACCTGATTCTTAAAATGTAAGTTAATGGAGCTACTACCAAAGTGAGAATATGGCAGGGCCAGATAAACAGTAGATTCGATAAATGTGGGTGATGTCAGTCCTAAAGGCAGCTTACAATTTATCATACATCTATTCTTCTCTAAGTGAGAAAACTCCAAATTGATGCTTATAAAAGCCATGTCATCCCTCCAAATCTTTGTTATTATCTCATCAACCATGTATCATAGGTCCTGTACATTCTGACCTTCACTTCACTTAATTTGCCCCTAATTGGGTCTCTATCACATTAATTGCATTTGAGAAGGTTATTTGAAGAAGGCAGAAAAACACTGCCTCATACATGTGCAGAATTGCCATTCGAATAGGAAAACTCTTCTCTCATAAAAAAAAAAATCAAGTTTCTAAGAAGAAATACAGAAATACATGGAACAATTTACTCTTTCTGTCCCTGGCTAAATGAGGAATAAATGTTATCCCCCATCTTTTACACTACTAGACCACTGACCTAAATATATCACTGCTATTGATTTCCTGTTGGACAAGGTTAATAGCATGTTCTTCTTATGTGCTTTCAATTTCTATATGGTGTTTGTTTTTTTATTACAGTTGCTTTTGTTAATGAAAAATCATTTAGTAAATAAGATTATCATTATTTCTGTCAGCAATCAGGTTTCTCTAGTAATGAGAGAAATATAACTGTCTGATAATGAATGCCTGATCTATCAGGTCGTATAGCAGAGTTCTTTCTCTCAGAGACAACATCTCTTACTCATTTTAACTTAGATTTGGAACATCAATCCCTCCTCAGTTCTTTAAAAATAATTACAAATTAGTTATAAGGCTGCACCAGGAAGTAATACAAATCCTTTAAAGGGAGAAAATGGATAAACTAATTGATACTTCCTGAACTAGTCACCTGAAACTTTTCTGTCATATTTAAAATAGGCTTCTCAAGGTCAGAGTTGGTATAATTCATAAGAATTATTATATCATTTTTCTTTGGAAGTTTGAAACACAGAGTTAAAGCCAGTTTCTGAGAGAAGCTATTATCACCTGACAAAATAACTTATAGGAAAAATTATGAGGAAAACATTAAAATTCCAATATTATGCACCTCTAGCCATCTTTCCTGAACCTTCCCGACTGTAAAAAGATCATATATAACTGATTGTCTGATAATGAATGAGTCATCATTAAAATTCAAGATATTTCAATGTGGAGTGCCACTTTTGGCATCCAAGTATTGAACGTGTTCTTTGATATAATGATTCAGTTTTTATTTATAAAGAAATACTTTAAAGCCCAAACATACTGATGCACATAGTCCAAATTTTTTAGCTTAATGAAAATTTAATCAAACTATAATTTTAAAATAGTGCACACTGCTCACAAGATCACAGTATGAAAATGGAAGTGTGTACTGGAAGCATGTGGTAGAGCAGCACATCCAGAGCAAGCACATGGAAAAATCCCTATCTCAAACAAAGTCTCAGTTCACTGTGATGACAGATTCTACCCTTTGCAATAAAGCAGTTGTCTGATGTGGATAAGAAAAGTTGTTCTTGGGGCACCTGGGTGGTTCAGTTGGTCAGACTTTTGATTTCAGCTCAGGTCATGATCTCAGGGTCTTGTGATAGAGCCCTGCATGGGGCTCCATGCTGGGTGTGGAGCCTGCCCCTCCCCGACTGCTCATGTGTGCTTGCACACTCTCTCTCTCTCTCTCGGAAAAAAGCAAGCAAGAAAGAAAAAGGAAGGAAGGAAGGGAGGAAGGAAGGAAGGGAGGGAGGGAGGGAGGGAGGGAGGAAGGAAGGAAGGAAGGAAGGAAGGGAGGGAGGGAGGGAGGAAGGAAGGAAGGAAGGAAGGAAGGAAGGAAAGTTGTTCTTTCCTGAGCAAAAGATTAACCAGTTTGTCACCCTGTTAATAAGATATTCACTATCCCATCAGTTTTGTCTATGGTTGGTGACTGTTGTAGTCATTGCCACACACCGAGTTTGGCCCATCTTAGCTTGAGTAAGAGGCAATGCAACCCTTCTAGGTTTTATGAAGGAGGATGTGACCAGTTCACCCCCACCACACTCCTAGTACACAAAAGTGAGGAGCCAGAGAGCTTTACTTCAATGAATGTACCATATAGAAGCCAAAACATAATCAAGAAAGAAGTGATAGGAAGGAAAAAAACACGATGTTGCCTTTGGGCCAAAAGAGCAGTAAATATGTTTTATAAATTTTTCCTAATTGCCTTTCCTTATTTATATAGTCTGCCTTAACAGATCCAGTCTCTCAAGATCATTACCAAAGTTCTTTAAATTCCTTTCCATAGTTTCCTCCCTACTGGTCCTCTATCCTCTTGCTCACCCTGAACCAATGGTCCTCAGGGCCTACTGCCTAGCCATCATCATGGGAATGTACTTCATTACTCTCCTGAATGAGATTAAATGTTCCCAGCTACTTAGGAAGTAAGGTAGGTAAGCTTTCTGAGCCTTTGGCTATCTGAAAATGGCATCTCATTATACATCTGATTAAAAGTTTGACTGGGTAAAGAATTCTAGGTTAACATAATTTTCCTTCAATTTTTTGAAACTGGCCTCCTTGTCCTCTAGCACAATGTCTACCTGTTGAGAAGTAGATGCAGTTTCAATTCTCTCATTCTTTTTCTCTGGAATTATTTAGGATATATTCTTTGCTCTTGATATTGCAAAGGTCAAAGTCTTAACCTCACTCTACTTCCTCCTTAATTTAAGCTGAGATAGGAAACCAATTTCAAATAGTCTTCAAGGCTTCTAATCCCTCCAAAATTGTGTTTGAATGAGATCTTTTAAACACAATCATATCACCACAGAAACTTATCATTTCACCTTCCTGACACTAAAGAAATTGAAGAAATTGCTGAATTGCATTTTCAGAATCACGTGGTATGAATAAAGTTCTTGTTCGCCCAAGTATCCGGCTTTATACATTGTTTCCTAAAAGAAGTATCAAACTTGCATAGCACTCACTATCTATCATAAAGTATTCTAAATGCTTCACAAATATTAACACATATAATCCTCATAAGAACCCTGTGAGAAAAGTACTGTTATTAGCTTCATTTTAAAGATAAGAAACCTGAGGCACAGAGGGTTAAACTATTCATAAAAAACACAACTACTGAATGGCTGATTCAGGATTTCAGGATTTGCACCCAGGAAACCTTGCTCAGGAGACCATAAGCACTAAGGTATGTTGCCTCTCAAGAACTAAACATATCAGACTCCTTAAACGTTGCACTATGGATATCCAGTAAGCATTTGAACATTACAAATGAATAAAAAGCCCTACATGAAAATATGATGCTATTTATACTCCCATCATGTTCAAAGTATTTCTTCCTAAAGTGTCTAAGTTCTTATCTACTTAGCACTTGATGCATTTGGAGCCTTCAGTAAGTGTTAAGCTGACACTGCTATAAACCTTGAAGTATAATGAGGCCCTCAGAAGAAAACTAACCACTTATTTCACCAGTTAACTCAAAATATGTTTCCATTTTACAGATAGATCAAATCAGAATAAATGCTCAAGAACCATACAATTTCCAGAAATTTAAGATGTTAAGTGTCTTTATCAATCATAATAGTGTATGTATTGACTAATATTTGATTCTCAAACTTCCCATTGTCACCAGATTTTTGTTTTAAATAATAAAAAACACAGAAGTAATACTTGGAAGTTTTGTGAGTTTTTTATCTTCATGTGTACTTTCCAAGAGTCATTCTATGCAGTTGTACCTTTTATTTAATCTTCTCCATCCAATAGCCAATGCCTTCCTTAGGGAATCATCCTGGTGCCTTTGTCCTAAATGCCCTAAGTTCTAGTCCTACTTCTGACATGTGGTAACTGTGAGACATGACACAAATTTCTATCCTCTCTGAAACTCAGTTTCCTCAATTATAAAAGAATAATAATGGTCCCTCCTTTGCAGATTCGTTGTGAAGATTAGAAGCAACACACATGAAGGATTTGATCCTGAATAAGCATTCAATAGCCCTTATTCTATCTCTATAGCATCTTAAGAAAAAGAAAATGCATTGTGTCTTTCAATGCAAATGTCCTAACTGGAAGTTTTACTATAAGGTAATTCTTTCAGAGTCTGAAAAAAAATTTTTTTTAAATGATTCTTGGAGTAAATGCTGTATATTCCAACCCATAAAAATGAGTAACTTCTCAAGGATGAGATGTTAAATTGCTTATTTGGGATGAAGTCATGCAAAGGGAATACTAAGGAAATTTTAAGGATTTCTTCACAAATGTAAATCTCTAATTATAATTATTGAGTAGATCCTTTTATCCCCTTGTCCATATTAACAACCACATCTTTAAAAATTCTTTCAACTCCCTGCTAGTCAAATACACACATTCAGCATTCTCTTTTTAGAAAGACCTTCAGGGCTTTGGTCCTTCTATGAACAATTAAACTATTCTGAGGGTCCCTGGGTGATTAGCTTTCTCCAAGTTGTTAATTAAGAAGATGTAGAAGATATACCAAAGACAATTATAAGCAGCCTACTTTGAAATATCTGACTTTTCTAAGTTTGGTCTTACTTTCAAGTGTCTTAAGAGAGAGTTTGAATTGGTTATAAATGAGGTGTTTTTGTCTCTGGCATTTCCCCACTCAATCAATCTGAAGCTAATGACAGAGGCCAGAATTCAAGGCAGAGAAAATGATGTCTTCTCACATGCTAAGAACAATGCCCCACAAAGGAGTCATTTTCTCCTACACAGTCCTACATATACAATGTCCCATGCTCTCTGTTGTATTAGTGGTAAGTGATAATTTCCAGTGTACATAAACACAGTCAGTATTTCCTTAGGCAAGAAAGAAAATATCTTATTCAATGCTGACATCAAAAAGAAATATTAAGATAGAATTCATGATTCATTTACATCTTATGAAAGATAATGATGCTAGAAGTGTCGGCTGCTGTCATCTTTTTTTTCTGTTTTGTTGTTATTTTTAAGGCAAACTTATAAACACTAACACTCTGAAGTAGCCTTTAAAAAACTGCCTGTGTTGGGTGCCTGGGTGGCTCAGTCGGTTAAGCAGCTTCCTTTGGCTCAGGTCATGATCCCAGGATCCTGGGATCGAGTTCTGCATCGGGCTCCCTGCTCAATGGGAAGCCTGCTTCTCCCTCTCCCTCTGCCGCTCCCCCTGCTTGTGTTCTCTCGCACTCTCTCTGACAAATAAATAAACAAAATCTTTTTTAAAAATTTAAGATTAAATTAAATCTTACACAGAACCCCAATAATCAATGATATTTTAAAGTCAGAAGCTTATTTCAAGAATTCAGATTTAATAAGCTTTTGCTTATAAATCCAATCAGCAAGACTAAATAAATACAAAATTATGAAGTGATTATGGATGGCAGGGAACATCAGCCCCATTATCCATGATATTCCAGGCAAATGTTTGCTGTACCCCAAACCAATTCAATCAGACTATCTGGGGGTAAAGTCCAGGCATCAGTATTTTTTTTTAAAGCTCCTTAGGGGATTCTAGTGTGCGGCCAAATTTAAGAACCACTGCCCTAAGTCACTGTTAGAGGTTAGTTTGATGTTATTCAAACTTTAGTATACAGCAGAATCACCTGAAAGGCTGTTATACCACAACTTTGGGCCCCACTCAAAGAAGGGAGGGGCCCAAAACTCAGATTTTCATGTGCTCCCAGGTGATGCTACTGCTGCTGGTACAAGGACCACAAGTACCTAATCATAGGTAGGATGCTTGATAAATAGAGATTCTTAGGTTCTTCCTGTGGGGATTTTGATTCAGGGGTAGCCTGAGGATTTATAAGCTTAAAAAGTTCCACAGGCACCAGGATGATTCAGTCGGTCTCAGCTCAGGTCATGATCTTAGGATTGTGAGATCCAGCCCTGTATCGGGCTCCGAGCTTAGAGAGGAGTATGCTTGAGATTCTCTCCCTCTGCCCGTCCCCCGCCGCCACTCACACACGTGCTCTTGTGTGTGTGCTCTCTAAAATATATAAATACACTGGGTGTTATGCACAAACAATGAATCATGGAACACTTCATCTAAAACTAATGATGTAATGTATGGGGATTAACATAAGAATAAAAATAAAATAAGTAAAAAAAAAATAAAATAAAATATATAAATAAACAAAATCTTTAAAAAAATAAAAAGTTCCAGATCATTAAGATGAGGCAAATCTAAGAAATTTTGCTTAGAACAACAGGGAAAATTAAGTAGAAAAATTTTAAGCTTCCAGCATCCCCTTGACTAAAAATATTTTGAGCTAAGTAGTAGTGCATTAATTTAGGTAGAATTATCAGGTTAGCAATATATGTTAAGATGATTTTGGGGGGGCAGGGGTAGTCAGGTATCAGAGTCAAGTGTACAAGGAAAAAATTCAGTAATCTGTTATAATATTCTAAGCACAAAGAGCAGCTAGGCCAAGATGATGGCAGTAGGAATTGGGGGGGGGGGGGAAATTTAAGCAACCACTTCATGGCTGTTACATACCAGAACTGTGGCAGCTGAGGATACAAAGATGAATATGATACTTATCACCAACTCAGTGGTTATAAGGGACATTATGAAGTAAGAATCAATTGGATGAGGTCTCCCACTGGAAATGAGAAGAGACCCTCGTCCCACATGATATTTATAATTGTAAAACATTAAAAAACAGGGATGAATTCATCTATAATTCTGAAGTGAACTTTTTTTTTTTTTACACATTAAAGAATTTGGGAAGTCTCGGTGGCTCAGTCGTTAAGTGACTGCCTTTGGCTCAAGTCATGATCCCAGAGTCCTGGGATCAAGCCCCGCATCAAGCCCCTCATCAAGCCCCACATCGGGCTCCCTGCTCAGTGGGAAGCCTGCTTCTCCCTCTCCCACTTCTCCTGCTTGTGTTCCCTCTCTTGCTGTCTCTTTCTCTGTCAAATAAATAAGATCTTCAAAAATAAAAAATAAAAATAAAAAAGTGCCTGTGTAAACTCCTTTAGTTCCATAAGGTATTATATAATTTAGATTTTGTTTCAGATTTAGTTTTACTAAATACTCTCAGTTATAAAAATTATCTAAATACAAATATATAAGTGTGACACATAATATTAAGCTGTCAAAATATAAAATCTATTCCTAAACAGTTCTATGGTTAACAATTCATACTAAGGCATTAATCCAAATAAAAACACAATGTTCATCATCAAATAAAGTACATCAGGTATAATATATTTATAGAATATTTGGGTATCATTTAGATTAGTCAAGGTAAAATAAATAAATAAGTCAAGATAATTCTTTGATATAATAAAATACTATAGACCAATAAAAAGTTTTGAATTCTGTTCCACAAAAAACTATTGATATAAAGAAATGTTGTAAGTAAAAAATGTATAAAATAATATTATATGGCCCAATTAAATGTATATTTATATATCTCAGTATTTGTGTATTTAAAATATACTATATATATATTCATTAGTTTATGTAAATAGATACATAGGTGCATAAATATGTATGAAATAATGAAAGGATATATACCAAGATGTCAATAGTGTTACTTCCAGATGGTACAATTAGAGAAAAAATTTAATAGTTTTCCTTTTTGTCACTGTTTGTTCCATGTGTTATATAATGAATACATATTTATTGATAAAAAATATTGTTTTGATTTAGGATAAGAAGCTTTGGGACATTGAAGTAAAATTCTCAATAGCACATGTGTCAGTGGCTTTGGTAGTTATGACAAAGATAGCTAATCGCCTTCTGATATCTATTCTTTGTGTTTTTACTAGCAGAGTAGTAGGAAATCCTACCTGATGCCTGGAATTAAGTTCTGCATTTTCAACCTTCCCTTGTAGTTGGGCATGGCAATGTGGCTAAGTCTAAGCCAATGAAATGTGAGTAGAAATGCTTCCTTCAGTGAAAGCTGATGGAATGGGAAAAGCGTATTTTTGCCCTTCTGTATTTTCTCCTACTCATGGCCTGCAACAAAAGAGATGACCTTGAAGACAAGGCCAGCTAAAATGGCAGAGCTTCACCTCAGAGGATCCTGGGTCCCTACTGGCCAGGAAGCCACTATACCTGCCCTATACTGTTTTTATGAAAGAAAGAAATAAACTTGTATCTTGTTTAAACTATGTTATTTGGGGATTTTTCTCTTCTGTGCACCTGCTACAGTCTCCCCAACACTGGTCCCTAGCAACCTCAGAAATTATACCAATGGGCAGCAGCAGCAGTAAAAATTTCTTCAGCAAACTTCAGAAAAATAGATGTCATATTGTCCATAGAAAACCAGAGAAAGGGGGAAAAAATTCAGCAGGACCCACATGGCAGCAAGACCTGGAGCTATTTATAAGAAATCTGAAGGAGGTGGCATTCCCACATAACATGCAACCATTTTTACTGATAATATTCTTGCTACGGCTCACTAAACCTTTAAATTGGCATGGTTCACTCCATCAGTTTATTCTTCCTGACAGACAAGTAAAAATCCCTAAGGATTCTTTCTCTTCAAACCTTCTGCATAGCTGCAATATAAAATTCATAATTTTTGTGAGCTGATCATTTCCTGACAGGGTTCAGTTTCTCCCTTTCAAGCTATACTATTTCATGTTTAATTACTGCATTATGGTATTTTTAAATTACTAAAATTTTCTTAAGCCATAATGAAATTTCAAGAGTGAAGTCTATACTAGGTTTAATTTATGACTATTTAATTGTATGACTACTTCCTCAGGCACTTTGGGTTTCATTTGTCTAATAGTTTGGGTTTAAAGTTTTTAAAACACAATGCAACATTTTTAGTATTTTATTCCAAATGAGAGAATAGTTCAGCATTTCTCTCTTTTCCATTCTATCAAACTCTACCCCTCTGCCACAAACCCATCATATTTACCAAGCTCAAGAACTGGATTTCTGCCTCATTTTTCTTATAGGTATTCTGGGTCACCTTCTGGTGCTGGAATTCTTCATTGAAGCCTTTTCTATAGGTGGTTACATTGCAGGCTTGTCCTTCCCAGGAGCTGGAACTCTTCTTCATACCCCAGTGACTGGATAGTGTTCTCCCTAGAACTGAGATGGTGGCTACACCTGACCTAGCTCAGTATCCACATAACTCTCTGCTATGAGAGCCAGCTCAGCTAAAGCATGTGGTCACCAAAGTCCTTAGGATAGCTTTAAATCACTTGCCTCCCAATCCTAGATTTAGTTCCTCTGACCACTGCTGAAATTCTAACTTTCCTTGTAGGCAAGCTCAGCCAAGAAACAATCACCTATGATATCAATTTTTCCTTCACTGACTTTATAAATAAGTCACAGTAATATAATTATGCTTTGGTAATAATACAAAATCTAAATGGCTTAAACTTTCCAGTGCTCCATGAGTAGCCCAGCCTTAACAATAAATGATTACCCAATAACCAAGAACAGAAAGAGAAAGAGATGAGAAAATAATATTGAGTGACATACCAGCTCTCAAATGTTTCATTAACCAAAAGTAAGTTGCATGGTCATGCTTAACTTTAAGAGACTGGGAATTTTAATCCTCCAGTACACCCAGAATGAGAAGAGAACCAAATATTTGTGGACACTGTTAATGTCCACCACACCTTGCTAGTTACTATATGAGGTCATTAATTTCCATTATCATAATGTCATAACATCATTTATTAAGAACCATAACAAAAATATTAGTAATTGCTAACATTTCTTGAGCATATAGCATATGCTTATGTACCAGATTTTGTACTGAGCATTTTACATAAATATCTAACTTAATTCTCAAAACAATCCTATGCACAAATAAAACATTTAGAGAAGATGGAATTGAGGACCAGAGAAAGTTAGCAATTTGCCCAAGTTCACACAGTTGATAAGTGGCAGATTCAGAATTTAATCTAAATCTGTATAAATCTAAAGACTTTGAAATTAATACAGCTAGATATTTATGGATATAAATCTGAAAGAAATTGTGTATCTATATTCAAAATCCTGGTAGATACACTTCTGAGCATGTAACTTCTAGGAGAGATTGTTGTTGCACTACATAAAAGAAGCCAAGCTGGGGCAATACAAATGAGGAGATTCCAGTTTAGGTTGAAAAACTGGGTAAGAAGATGAGGTGAATTGTAACCTGTGTATGATGAGATGATCAAAGACTATTTCACATGGACATAGAAGAGCCAGAGAGTGCACAGACAGCAAGTCAGATACAGAGAAATGAGTCAATTATAATGTGTAGAATGCAGCAAGGTTTTGGTTCACTTGAGCTGAAACAATAATTTCATGTTCTTTAGACACTTCTATAGCAGAGAAGGATATAATTCTGAGCATTAACTACCATAGATCTGGAAATTAACTTTATAATGGGATCTTTCATTTGGTATGAATACTGAGTAGGGGCCTTAAATAAAAATAAAGTTAGTTAGTCATGCATGAAAGATATATGCATAACATATTCTAGAGTAGAAAGGGGTTTGGGCTGCTATAGCAGATTATCATAGACTGGGTAGCTTAAACAACAAACACTAATTCTCATAGTTCTGAAGTCTAGAAGTCTGAAATCAGGTTGCCAGCATGGTCAGATTCTTGGTGAGGGTTTATAGATACCCACCATTGCATCCTCACATGATGGAGAGAGAGTTGGCTCTTTTCCTCTTCTTATCAGGACACTAATCCTATTGTGGAAGCTCCACCCTCATGACCTAATTACCTCCCAAATGCCCCACATGCAAATACCATCATATTAGGGCTTCACCATGAATTTTGGAGAGACACAAACATTCAATCCATACCATCCACCCCAAAGAGTAATGAGGTGTGAGTGCAAACTGCTAACACCAATAATACATTTAGGAGACTGACAAGTGACTGAATTAAGCTGTCCAATAGTCAAGAAGCAACAGAGCATGAAATGTGCAAGAGATCAAGAGTTTGGATGTGGAGATCAGCCCTATGGAGTGATCTTATGTGTTATTCATGGAAGGCTTCATGAGATTAAATTGTGGTGGAACTCAGTCATGATGCAAAGATCACTGCAATTCAAATGTTTGCTGACCTACTCAAATTACTGACCCTTTGTACAATTTTTTTTTTCCAAAAGTTTTTGCATGTTTAGAGACCTGAGCTGTTTAGCTGTGTATAGTTGTTCTAGGTTTAGAAACTTGGTATTATCTATTCCCTTCTCTGTAAGAAACTTAACTTTGATTCTTCTCAAAGCTGTACATGAAAATTGCAAGTCAATAAGAGAAATAATCAAAAGTTTTCTGAATCTCTTTCCCTCCACCATATACAATGTTTAGCAATATCTAGATATTATCCTAGCTGCTTCCAGGCATTTGCTTAAATGTGGTTATCTTTAATTGTACAAATGATAGCCAGAATTGTTCACTCGATGTCTGGGAGGAGAATGACAGAGGGATGTACAACCACCCCGCCCCCCCAAACACATATACAAAGCCCACAGCTCAAAACCTTAGGGAGCACTAAGTGAATGTTCCAGGAGTATGCTGATCTTTTTATTACTTTCTCTGGACCAAAGTTCTGGGCCCATGGTGAAATCCAATTATAATATTCATTTGACAAGATACAGAGGGACAGATCTCTCTTGTCTTACCAATCTACCCAGAGACATTGGTTTCACAAAAAATAATAAGAATAAGGCAAGAAGAATTCCTAAACAGAAGGCCTCTGAGCAGATGATATGCAAGTGTTACTCCACCCTCAATGAAGATATGCATTTCTAGAGATTAAAAAAGGGCATATTGACTTTGTTGCACTTTGCTTAAGAAAATTGGTCACAGAACATGCATGCAAAAATACTCATCAAAATACTAGCCAATAGGATCCAACGGTACATTAAAAGATTATTCACCATGACCAAGTGGGATTTATCCCTGGGCTGCAAGGTTGGTTCAACATCCACAAATCAATCAACGTGATACAATACATTAACAAAAGAAAGAATAAGAATCATATGGTCCTATCAATAGCTGAAGAAAAAGCTTTTGACAAAGTACAGCATCCTTGCTTGATCAAAACTCTTCAGAGTATAGGGATAGACGGTACATACCTCAATATCATAAAGCCATCTATGAAAAACCCACAGCAAATATCATACTAGGGGAAAAACTGAGAGCTTTTCCCCTAAGGTCAGAAACATGGCAGGGATGTCCACTATCACTACTGCTGTTCAACATAGTATTAGAAGTCCTAGCCACAGCAATCAGACAACAAAAAGAAATCAAAGGCATCCAAATTGGCAAAGAAGAAGTCAAACTCTCACTCTTTGCAGATGATATGATACTTTATGTGGAAAACCCAAAAGACTCCACCCCAAAACTGCTAGAACTCATACAGGAATTCAGTCAAGTGGCAGAATATAAAATCAATGCACAGAAATCAGTGGCATTCCTATACACCAACAACAAGACAGAAGAAACAGAAATTAAGGAGTCGATCCCATTTACAATTGCACCCAAAACCATAAGATACCTAGGCATAAATCTAACCAAAGAGGCAAAGGATCTGTACTCAGAAAACTATAAAATACTCGTGAAAGAAATTGAGGAAGACACAAAGAAATGGAAAAACGTTCCATGCTCATGGATTGGAAGAACAACTATTGTGAAGATGTCAATGCTAATTAGAGCAATCTACACATTCAATGCAATCCCCATCAAAATACCATCCACTTTTTTCAAAGAAATGGAACAAATAATCCTAAAATTTGTATGGAATCAGAAAAGACCCCGAATAGCCAGAGGAATGTTGAAAAAGAAAAGCAAAGCCGGCGGCATCACAATTCCGGACTTCCAGCTCTATTACAAAGCTGTCATCATCAAGACAGCATGGTACTGGCACATAACAGACACATAGATCAATGGAACAGAATAGAGAGCCCAGAAATGGACCCTCAACTCTATGGTCAACTCATCTTTGACAAAGTAGGAAAGAATGTCCAATGGAAAAAAGACAATCTCTTCAACAAATGGTGTTGGGAAAATTAGACAGCCACATGCAGAAGAATGAAACTGGACCATTTCCTTACACCACACACAAAAATAGACTCCAAATGGTTGAAAGACCTCAATGTGAGACAGGAGTCCATCAAAATCCTAAAGGAGAACACAGGCAGCAATCTCTTTGACCTCAGCCACAGCAACTTCTTCCTAGAGACATCACCAAAGGCAAGGGTAGCAAGGGCAAAAATGAACTATTGGGACTTCATCAAGATAAAAAGCTTTTGCACAACAAAGGAAACAGTCAACAAAACCAAAAGACAACCGACAGGATGGGAGAAGATATTTGCAAATGACATATCAGATAAAGGGCTAGTATCCAAAATCTATAAAGAACTTATCAAACTCAACACCCAAAGAACAAAGAATCCAATCAAGAAATGGGCAGAAGACAGGAACAGACATTTTTCCAAAGAAGACATCCAAATGGCCAACAGACACATGAAAAAATGCTCAACATTGCTCAGCATCAGGGAAATCCAAATCAAAACCTCAATGAGATACCACCTCACACCAGTCAGAATGGCTAAAATTAACAAGTCAGGAAATGACAGATGTTGGCAGGGATGCGGAGAAAGGGGAACCCTCCTACACTGTTGGTGGGAATGCAAGCTGGGGCAACCACTCTGGAAAACAGTATGGAGGTTCTTCAAAAAGTTGAAAATAGAGCTACCATATGATCCAGCAATTGCACTACTGGGTATATACCCCAAAGATACAAAAGTAGGGATCCGAAGGGGTACGTGCACCCCGATGTTTATAGCAGCAATGTCCACAATAGCCAAACTGTGGAAAGAGCCAAGATGTCCATCGACAGATCAATGGATAAAGAAGAAGTGGTATATATATACAATAGAATATTATGTAGCCATCAAAAGGAATGAGATCTTGCCATTTGCAATGACGTGGATGGAACTGGAGGGTGTTATGCTGAGCAAAATAAGTCAATCAGAGAAAGACATGTATCATATGATCTCACTGATATGAGGAATTCTTAATCTCAGGAAACATACTGAGGGTTGTTGGAGTGGGGGTGTGGGTGGGAGGGATGGGGTGGTTGAGTGATAGACACTGGGGAGAGTATGTGCTATGGTGAGTGCTGTGAATTGTGCAAGACTGTTGAATCACAGATCTGTACCTCTGAAACAAATAATACATTATATGTTAAGAAAAAAAAAAAGAAGAAGAAGATAGCAGGAGGGGAAGAATGAAGGGGGGGGAATCGGAGGGGGAGACGAACCATGAGAGACTATGGACTCTGAAAAACAAACTGAGGGTTCTAGAGGGGAAGGGGTGGGAGGATGGGTTAGCCTGGTGATGGGTATTAAAGAGGGCACGTTCTGCATGGAGCACTGTGTGTTATGCACAAACAGTGAATCATGGAACACTACTTCAAAAACTAATGATGTAATGTATGGTGATTAACATAACAATAAATATTTTTTTTAAAAGAAAATTGGTCATAATTCATTAAATCTTTGGTTCCTATAAGAAGAAAAAAAATGTTACAACGTGGTTCCAGGAATGTCATAATTCATTTGGGGAATTTTCTAAGGATTTCCCATCACAGTAGTTAATTATATTATTTGGAAGTGCCAAGAAAGGGTTCAAGCCAATAAACCATAATGATTGCCTGTTTTCTCATTCATCAAATAATTTGGATCATTGGTTAGAAAGATTTTTCATATTAGGCCAACACTTACATATTATAAAAATAGCTGGAATCATGAACAACTCTGTAGCTTTTTCCACATGATGCCAAATAAGTGAATAATTGATTTTAATATTTCAATGCTTGTGTATTTCATAGTACAAAAGAGAAGGAACTATGAAGCAACGAAATATTTTTTTCTGTCAGGATAATAGATGGAAGGTCACAGAGAAATAAGGAAAAGTTTTACTATTATTGTTTCTGTTTACTTTTTTATTTGGATTGTAGAAAATAATCTATTCTCAAATCTTAGTCCATCTCAGTCTATCTTAGATGACTCCTTCACAGCCTTGGAGCTGTTCTCAAACTTTCAACAATTTTTCCCCCATTCTCTCACATGACACCTGGCTACCTCCAGCACTGAGAATGTGAAGCAATCAAAAAAGAACCTCCACAAAGCTTTGGCCATCTCCATTTCAATGAAACTGCACTTCTCAACTCACCAATGACCACCATATTGCAAATCTAATGGATTTCTGTGGGATTTTCTTTCTTCTAAGACTACATGGAAAGGTAGGAAACCCTAACGCATATCTTAGGAGACTAAAGACAGTCAAATCAGATGTTGAAAGTCAGAAGAGAGCATTACTTGCACTCTAACAATGAGGCAAAGCTAGATAATCCACAAAATCATAAGTTTACTAACGTCCATTAGAGAGCTAAGTTTGCAAGGCAACCAGGTGAACCGAATTCCAGAGTGAAGGGCCTCTGTGAGGAGAGATGAGATGTAAAAAGTGATGTAATTTTGGCAGAGAACAAGAGGAAGGGCTGCCATCATCAGAGTGGTCTAGAAGAAAATAGTTAGAATGTTAACAAATTCTTAAAGACCAAGTGTGGGCTAGCATCCCTTGGACTCTCAGAAACAAGCTGAGACTGAACTCACTGCTACCTCTTTTCCCCTGACCTCCACCTAGTGCTCACAATAAAGTTTAGGGGCAGGGAAGGAGAACTTAGAGAGAGCCTCTGGTGCCACACAAATGAAACCCAACCTTCCTTCCTAGACTTTTTTTCTTTCTTTCTTTCTTTTTTTTTAATGTTTTATTTATTTATTCATGAAAGTCAGAGAGAGAGAGAGAGGCAGAGACAGAGGGAGAAGAAGGCTCCCTGCCTAGCAGGCAGCCCGATGCGGGACTCGATCCCAGAACCCTGGGATCATGACCTGAGCCGAAGGCAGATGCTTAACAATCTGAGCCACCCAGGTGCCCCCTTTCTTTTTTTTTTTTTTATTATTATGCTGTTAGTCACTATACAGTACATCATTAGTTTTTGATGTAGTGTTCCACGATTCATTGTTTTCACATAACACCCAGTGCTCCATGCAATACATGCCCTCTTTAATACTCATCACTGGGCTAACCAATCACCCCACATCCCTCCCCTCTGAAACCCTCAGTTTGTTTCCCAGAGTCCACAGTCTCTCATGGTTCGTCTCCCCCTCTAACTTCCCCCCCTTCATTTTTCCCTTCCTTCTCCTATTGTCCTCCATGCTATTCCCTATATTCCACAAATAAGTGAAACCATATGATAATTGACTTTCTCTCCTTGACTTATTTCACTTAGCATAATGTCCTCCAGTCCCATCCATGTCGATGCAAAAGTTGGGTATTCATCCTTTCTGATGGCTGAGTAATATTTCATTGTATATATGGACCACATCTTCTTTATCCATTCATCTGTTGAAGGGCATCTCGGCTCTTTCCATAGTTTGGCTATTGCGGACATTGCTGCTATGAACATTGGGGTGCATATGGCCCTTCTTTTCACTACATCTGTGTCTTTGGGTAAATACCCAGTAGTGCAATTGCTGGGTCATAGGGTAGCTCTATTTTGAACTTTTTGAGGAACCTCCACACTGTTTTCCAAAGTGGCCGTACCAACTTGCATTCCCACCAACAGTGTAAGAGGGTTCCCCTTTCTCCACAACCTCTCCAACATTTGTTGTTTCTTGCCCTGTCCATTTTTGCCATTCTAACTGGTGTAAGGTGGTATCTCAGTGTGGTTTTGATTTGGATTTCCCTGATGGCTAATGATGATGAACATTTTTTCATGTGTCTGTTAGCCATTTGTATGTCTTCTTTGGAGAAGTGTCTGTTCATGTCTTCTGCCCATTTTTGACTTGATTATTTGTTTTTTGGGTGTTGAGTTTGAGAAGTTCTTTACAGATCTTAGACACCAGCCCTTTGTCTGTAGTGTCATTTGCAAAAATCTTCTCCCATTCCGTGGATTGCCTCTTTGTTTTGTTGACTGTTTCCTTTGCTGTGCAGAAGCTTTTTATCTTGATGAAGTCCCAAAAGCTCATTTTTGCTTTTGTTTCCCTTGCCTTTGGAAACGTGTCTTGAAAGAAGTTGCTGTGGCCGATGTCGAAGAGGTTACTGCCTATGATCTATACTCTAGGAACTACAGAACACTCATGAAAGAAATTGAAGAAGACACAAAAAGATGGAAAAACATTCCATGCTCATGGATTGGAAGAATAAACATTGTTCAAATGTGCTGTCCAGAGCAATCTATATTTTCAACGCCATCCCAATCAAAATACCAATGGCATTTTTCTAAGTGCTGGAACAACAATCCTAAAATTTGTATGGAACCAGAAAAGACCCCAAATCGCTAAGGAAATGTTGAAAAAGTAAAACAAAGCATGGGGCATCACGTTGCCCAATTTCAAGCTATATTACAAAGCTATGATCACCAAGACAACATGGTATTGGCACAAAAACAGACATATAGACCAATTAAACAGAATAGAGAGCCCAGATATGGACCCTCAACTCTATGGTCAACTAATCTTCGACAAAGCAGGAAAAAATATGCAATGGAAAAAAGACAGTCTCTTCAATAAATGGTGCTGGGAAAATTGGACAGCTATATACAGAAGAATGAAACGCGACCATTCTCTTACACCATACACAAAGATAAACTAAAAATGGATGAAAGACCTCAATGTGAGACAGGAATCCATCAAAATCCTAGACTTTTTTTTCTTAGATACCAATAGTTTTAAGCTGCTCTAGGAAGGGCAGAAAACCCTCCCATCTCCAGGCCCTAGGCAATGGTGAACTGCAGTTGGTCAAGGGACAGAAGAAAAACTGTCTTTTGTGGTGGGAGGAGGTTGGGAATCCCTTTGCTTAACACTCACCACCTGCATTGCACCTAGCTACAAGCAAAAGCAGCCTCCCATTAAGGGAGAAACAAAAACCTCTCTTGTCACCTGTCCCAAGGAAAGGTACATTGCTTTTGAGAAAAGAGTAGAAGCAAAGGACATCCATTCCTAAGAAAGGAGTAGGAAATCTGCTTGAACACAAGATCTTACAGAGGTCTGCTCAAACTCTCCTGCATAAGACCAACTCCCACGCCCTCTTAACAGTAGACTAGACACAGCAGATGCAAGACTCAGTTAACTTAAACTGAAATACAAAATTAAAACCTGAAGCATGAAGTGAAAAACACAGAACACAGCATCCATGTGCTATAGGACTATCAAATAGTCTAACATATTATAATTGAAAACTCATAAGAAGAGAGAGAAAATGGAGCAGAGGAAATAATTGAAAGATAATGCTTGAGAAAACTAACTACAAGTCTGGGAACCTCAAACAATGATAAGCTGGATAAATAATAATGTGCACATGAGCATGAACAGACATGTGTGCATACATACTAACTGTGAAGGAGTATAATATCATTTGAAGATAGACTGTAATAAGTTGAAAACGTATACCAAGACCCTAGTGCAACCATTAAATAAAATAAAAAGAAGGGATGCCTAATAAGCCAATAGTGGAAATAAATTGGAATCACATAAACACACTAATATAAATGGAGATTTCAATATTCTTCTCTTAGTAAATGAACAAATAAGGAAAAAAAAATCAGTAAGGATATAGAAGACCTGAACAATATTTTCATCCAATTTTACCTAACAATCTGCCAATCAACAGCAGAATATCCATTCTTTGCAAATGCACATGCATCAGTATAAACATATTTTCAGCCATAAAACATATTTCAACAAATTTTAAAAATTTAAAGTTATACAAAGTAGGTTCACTGAACACAACAGAATTAAGAAGCTATAAATCAGTAACAGAATAATATCTTAAAAATCCCTAAATATTTGGAAACAACATGTTTTTAATTGACTCATGATCAAAGAAAAAAAATCACAGGAAAGGAAAATAGAAAATGTTTTGGAAGAATTTAAAATGATAATGCATCATATCAAGATATGATAAGCCAAACTAAAGCAGTGCTTAGAAAGAAATGCTCATATTACAGTTAAATAATACTTAATGATATAAGTCTGAATAATCCACCTTGCCCCACCAAAATCAGGAATAAGACTATCTAAGGAACATAATCTGCTTTAACCATTTATATTCAACATGGGACTGGAGGTCCTAGCCAGCACAATTAGGAAAGAAAGAGAAATAAGAGGCATACAAATAGGAAAAGACAAAACAAAATCATCTTTTTCACGACAACAATACTGTCTCCTTAAAAAATCTCAAAGAAGTTAACAAAAATGTGTGATATAGAGCAATAAACATTTGGAAGTTGAAAAAAATATTCATAATAGCTTCAAAAACATGAATTAGGTAAAAATCTAACAAAATATATGTAAGATCTGTATTCTGAAAACTAGAAAGCACTGATGAAAGATATCAAAACGGGTCTAAATAAACAGTGAAATACACCACATTTGTGGAGTGATAGACTAATATAATTAAAGATGCCAGTTCTCTCCTTTCTTACCTAGAGATAAAATATGATTGTAATCCAAATCTGAGCAGGTTTTTTGAAAATAATTAAAAGCTGATTGTATATTGGATATGAGAAAGCAAAAGAACTGGAAGAGCCAATTTTGAAAAAAAAAAAAGTTGGAATCATACTAATTGATTTTAAGAATAAGTATAATGAAGTCATCAAAAACAATATGATACTGGAAAAAGGACAGACTTATAGATCAAAGTAACAGAAGAGATTCCAGAAATAAATACCACACTCACCTGCCTTTCCTCCTACACCTCACTGGCTACTGCTCAATCTTCTTTTCTTGTTTTATTCCTAACACCTTAATATTGAAGTGTCCTCAGAGCACAGTCCTGGGACTTTTCCATCAATAACCATTTCTTTAGTGATTGCAACCTATCTCATGTTTTAAATATTACCCCCAAGCTTCTGATTCTCAAATCTATATCTCAATTCTCCCCCTTGAACCTCACTATATTCAGTAACCTATTCTATTCTCCACTTGGTTGTCTAATAGGTTTCTCAAACAGTATCTCCTACAACAAACTACTGATCTTCTCCCCCAAACCTGCATTCTAGAGACTTCCTCATTTCATTTAATGAAAGTTCCTTCATTCCAGTTGTCTACATCAAGAAATTTAAGTAATCTCTTATTCCTCTCTTATTATTACAGGACACATCCAATCTATCAGTCTGTTCTGTTGGTTCTACCTTGAAACTATAATATCCACAATCCAGCTTCTCACAGCCTCTATTGCTACTACCTATTTCCACTGTCAAAGCCACCATCATGTACTGATTTCGTCTTTCTCTCTCTCTTGCTCCAGTCCTGCCAATATGTTCCCCACACAGAACTAGAATGATCCTATTAAAACAGAATTCAGAGCATTTTCTTATGCTGCTCATAAGAAGTTACCTTTCATCTCACTCAGAGCAAAACACATAATCCTTAAAATGGCCTTCCATTTCCCACCTAAATTAGGCCATTGTTTATCTCCTTGAACTCATTTATTATCTATGCTTGTTCTTGCTGCTTTTTGCTGTTCTGGAAACAAGCCAGGTACCTTCCTTCCCCAAGACCCTTGTATTGCAGTTCCCTATGCATTCCAAGACATTGCTCACTCACTCAACTCCTAAAGTCTGCTTAAATATTATCTTTTCAGTAGGTCTTCCCAGACTTCCCTAACATTTACCACCCCCATTCTTTCCATCTTAGTCTGTTCAGGCTGCTACAACAAAATACCATAGACTGGATGGCATTAAAAACAAATTCATTGTTTATCCCCAGCCATTAGAAAACTGATTGGTTTTGAATAAATATTTGTGGAATATGACTAAATGAATCCAATAGTTGTTCTCTATGAGCTCTGAAAACATTTGTGGAGATATACCAAATGAACTAGAAAATAGTCTTCTACTTAATAAGTATGGAAGGCACATCTAATGCTTACAAATTCAGTTTATTTCCACAATGCAAATGTGTGATTGATTTTTCCCTTACTTTTCCCTCACAAAAGTTTCTAGTTTAATGAAATGAGTCCTTAATTGTTACTTTTCCTCCCACATAACAACACATGTATACAAATTCGACTGAATCAGATTTTCTTCCATAATATTTGGCAGCACTAAATTCATACTCGTTCTGGAAAGATAAGCACATCTTTCAAACAACTACCAATGCCTCATGATTCCAATGTCATATGTTTTAGTAAGTTTATGTTAAAAGAGCATACAATTTGAGAGAATAGTACATAACACAATACAGTGATATATGGGGAACTACTCAAATAGTAGCATACTACAGATTAATAATTTACATTTTTATTTCTATTCTTCATCTTATTGTATTTTTCTTACTGGAAATATAATCCTCCTACCTCTATTTTTATAAGTTATCTTTAATTTTAAGAAACTAAAATTGCCATTTAAAACCCACAGTTTAAAAATCATAATAATAAATCATTTAATAAAACCCATGAGGATTTATGCTTACAAGAGTTTTACAAGTTTTACCATTCCCAAAAGCATTGAGTTGGATCTGTAATAGGCCAGAGATCTTATTAAGCCTGTCATATTTTTTTCTTGTCAACAGAATAATACAAAAATGATTTTTTATGGTTAAGGTTACTCACCAAAACTTATTGAAATGTACCTGGAGAATTTGGTTCTCTCCTATCTCTAGGGTTAAATTTTTAACTAACTCAAAATATTCTTCTTGAAGGTGCCCTTGCCTTCTCCTCATTCAAGTGTCATCCTGTGCATCGTTCCTATAGCCTAATAATAGTCTAAAAGCCCTGTCACCTCCCAAGGAAAGTAAATTGACACTCCTGAGATCCTAGCCTTCCCACTCAAATATTTTTGAGTGCCATGCATGGCACAGATGCCAAAAGATGCCAAATTCTGAACCATACAAATAAGAAGCATAGGTCCGATTAATGTTCTTTTTTGGTCTTTCAAAAAGTCCAAAATATAACTAACTCTCTTAGAAACTGCAACTACTTTTTAAACGACCCATTTTGAGGAGATTTAAAAAAATTCTTTAATTTCCAAATATTTGGTCAATTAAGGTGCTAAATTCCAAGGTAAGTAGTGATGAAAAAGGAAGTGTCTGGAATCCCACATAGCTGTCAGGATGATCCTTAGACACCACTATCATGGTCATTTGGACAATCTTCCAATCAGTCTTCATATGGAATCATTCTCAGACAACAGGAGGAAGAGTAGCAGAGGCAATGGGACTTGGGGCCAAACCAGGCCAGGGCTGCCACCTCTCCTCTCCCACCAGCTGTATAACTTTGCTCAAATTCCTCAAGCTCTCTTGACCTCTTTTATCAGTCAAGTGTGAGAGTTAGACCAGCTCGTCCCTAAGATCTCTTGGAACTCAAGAGACTCTATGGCTCCTAGCCTTCCACTGCATGGAAACCAAATGGCAAATCTCTGGTAAAAATGGGATTTCCTTCTTCCCTGAAAAGAAGTTCAGTCAACAACAAAAAAAACACTCTGGAGACTAAGATGGAATAGGTCATACAGATCATTTCTCCCTGTGCATCAGATAGAAAGCATTTTACTAGTAATCATCAGCCAGTGAGTTCTACAAGGTATATAGAGTTTAATTTTGTTATAAAGTGTAGGTAAAAGTCATGACGAAAATCTGGGCTACTGGACATCTGGAATATGGAAATAGGTCATGGGTCTTCTCAGAAGGTCTTCCTTCCTGAAATTCACCAGGCTTATTACCATTCATTCTAACACAATACACACATGCCACAAGCACAGTCCAATTAGAGTAACTGCCTAAGAATTCTTTATCAGGCTTGATCAGTAATTGTGCATTGATTATCTGTGATGCCTAATAAGTCCACTGATCTTACTCTGCCTCATTTCCTCTATCTTAAAACCTAGTGCCTTGTTCCTTCACTTTTTTTCCAGCTCAGGGCAGAGTAAACCGGTATGGTTATCCCATGACTTTAGTTGAACTGGAATTATTCCAGGGCAAAATTCAGTGAAATTGAAGTTTCAAGCATATAAAGTTGTATAGGAATAAGAGTTCATATTTTTTGAGCACTTACTATGTGCCAAGCACTTTTCTAAAGGTTTATGTATACTAACCCATTTAATCTCAACAATAATCCTCTGAGGTAGGGAGTATATTATCTCTATTTTACAAATGAGGGAGACAGGTATTAAGTGAATTGCCTAGAAAAAAGTTGATCATAACACAGAACCTGGTCCAAGATGGAAAGCTGGGAACAATGACAACCTGCATTCAGTTGAAAGTGGCTTTCACTTCAGCTTATTTCCAAATTAGCAGAGAAATGGTGCAAAGATTATATGGGGCCCCTGTTGGCTCCCTATTTCTTCCCAGAGGCTCACAGGAATGTCCATGGTCATCGAAGCCTGGCTACAGGGAGAAATCAACCAAGTCAGGGTATGCAGGCCACAGTTTGCTGCTTATATCCAGGTCTCCCTTCTACCACATGACTGAAATTCTTCCCATACCAAATTACCTTTGCCCATGCATTCATCTTTATGTCAGTTTCACTGCAGCCTTGACCATAGCTCACAACAAGAGTAGAGTCTGCTTGTATCACAACCACCTGAAGCAAACGGGATGGGAGTGGGGGCCTGAACTTGTTGCTTAATGTGGTAGTAAATAAGCATGATCTCTGGAGCTAGATGTTTAGGATTCAAATCCTGGTTCCAGCACACTTTTTTCAGCTGTGACACCTTGTGTAAACTGCTTAGCAGCTCTCTCTGCCTTGGCTTCCTCATCTATAATGATAGTATTTAACTATTGTGAGGATTAAATGAGTTAACACATAAAAGTACTTCAAAGAGTTGGCAGGCCCATAGTTAACTTTCAATGAGTATTAGCTATTAGCTTTATCATTAACATTATTATTGCTATTATTTTTATGACTGTTTTAGATGCAGATATTTTTCTGCTCCTGTCATTCATTCATCCAGGAAACAAGTATTCATGCCTACTGTGTGTCAGGCACTCTACGAGGCATCAAAGACAGCCCTGTTGCTAACAATCTAGTGAAGTCTAGTGAAGTATAGCATCACGTAAGCAATCACTAGACAGTGTGACAGGTGCCTGGATAGTAATAATAATATAAGAGGAGCCACCCATCCTCACAAAGCCCAAACCCTGCCCCCATCACCATTACCACACTCCAAATCCTGCCTGTAGTTCATCTGTTTGGAACCCAGGATACATGCTCCCACAGAAACAGTTTTAGAAATTGCCAGTTCATATAACCCAACTTAATTCTAGTGCAGGATTATACCATGACATGGCTTATTTGAATTGTCATTCTCTTATGTACTCTCTTTCCTTCCCACCTCCTCATATATTCTTCACGTTTATGCCAATAATGGCCGAAATGAGAAACAAAGGTTCCAAAGTGAGCAATAAAAATGCAGGTAGTGGCTGAAAGTCAGAGATATCAAGAAAATGGAATATCAATATACTCAAAAACCATGTGTTCAGAGTGCAATTATGCATGAATGCCATTTATTTATCAAGCCCTGGTAAGAATCCAACAGACCCTTTCAGAAGCTCTAAATCATTTACTATTTCTTGCCATTCTAATAAAAGCTATATTGTTATAAAAGAATAAATATTCAACATATATTGTCAAACAATGTTTTACCACTCATCCCACAAAAAAAGATCATGCTAATACCATCATAACAATGCATCTTAATTATCTAATTTATCTTCTTTGCTGGAACTTTTTTCCCCCAAATCAGGAAACAAAGGAGTGTGGGTTGTACAAATTGGCAAATGGATGCACAAACTTCACTTTAGTTATTATGAGAAATAAAAATATTCTCTAAAACATTATGTGAAGATGTGGCAAGATTAGAGTTCAATGTTAACACTTTAGTTCTGTGGCTTCTTATGCATCATGTACTTCCTTCGGGTCCCAGAAAACATTTATTATTGAAGACCAGTTTATTCCATAAACATCGATAGACTGCAGTTTGACATTTAATCCATCAAACCTCTCTGCCCACCTGGGAAAGGTTTTCAAAGGTTTTCCTAGTGAGGAAATTAGGAACCCTGGACTAATTAGCTTAAACTGAAACAATAACAATCTTTAAAAGCAGGGGAGATGAAGCTAAAAAAAAAAAAAAATTTCAACCACCCTATATAAAGTAATAGATTCCTGGCCTTGGTTAAAATCCAAATGAAGTAATGGGTAGAGAATCCTCTATTTCTCAGCCACGGGGAAAAGTCAGTGAATAATAGCAACACAGACATGCATCGCTGCTCTGGGCTCTTCAGGTCCCCATTAGAGAAAAAAGAAGTTGTTTCTGCCATGAGGACCCTGATGCCATTAGCCACTTTTCACTGCATTTCTCCAAAATGACCCGATTCCTCCTGCACCTGTGTATTGCCTCTCTACTAACTTATTTTTCTCTCCCCCATTTGGTTCTGTCATCTCTCGACTGCTTTTTTTTTTCTATCATTAAAAAAATAAATCCATTGCCATCTTTTCCTGCCCACTCCCCAGCTGGTTTACTTCTTTCTTATTTTGATCTCAGATGCTGAAAATTTACTGAACATTCACACACACATACACCTCCCAAAATGATTAGATCCAACTGCAGGTGATGGCTTTCAAGTCAAAGACCTTTGGCCCTGGATACCAGGTAAGTTTTCATTGTGACAAATTGAAAAGGAAATAATTTATTATGCTAAAATAGAAATAATCAGTCCTATAAATTGATATAGGTTTGTCTGTTCACCTGATAAAGCACTATTTATGTGCTTTATCCTGAAATACTTGAGGAATGAACTTAATTATACTGGGGAACTTCCACAGCAGCAAAGCTTCAACCTTGATAACTAACTTGTTACTAAAAACTGCATTATAACATGAGCAAAAATAACAATCTATATGAAGCCCTTGACCTTGGTAAATATGCATTAGTGTCTCGCTTTCAAGTATATTCTTTGCATATTTTAATGCACATTCAAATTTGCAGTGTAAATGGAAATTTTAACCACACACTGACATATAATATGACTTAAAACATAAGAGCATAAGGGGGAGGGAGGGGTGAAGAAGTGAAGCACAGAGGATTTCTAGAGCAGTGAAACTATTCTGCATGATACTATAACCTTATACATTTCTCAAAACCCATAAAATGTACAGCACCAAAAGCGAATCCTAAGGTAAACTGCCAACTCTGGGTCTGGGTTATAATGATTGTCAATGCAGGTTCATCCACTGTAAAATATGTCACTCTGGTGAGCCATGTTGATAGTGGGGGGAGGCAGAGAATGAATAGGACCTCTCTATATGATCTGCTCAATTTTTCTGTGAACCTAAAACCTCCCTTAGGAGCACCTTAGGAAAGGAACTGCTTTACATAGAGCCTGATAAATAGTAACACTTAGTAAATATTTTTTGAGTGAATGGAAGCATTTTAAGAAATACCACTTTTAGATTTGGTGATTCCTCTCTGTTTTGAAATTCACAGCTATGTTTTCTTTTGTACCCAACATTGAAACTGTTGTGACAAATGCCAGCTAAACTTTTTATGGTTAATGTTTCCAGGTAATAATTTCCTCTCCTAATTAATTCATTATTATTTTTACTTATTATTATTATGTTTTGCTCTTCCTCCGAGTCATCATCCTTCCCATTTTTTTTTTAAATATTTTTCTGGTTCTGCTTCTAAAAGCTAAAATCAAAAGACCTATTTAATGGAATAACTTCATGTGAGACAGTGAGTCTTTTTTTTCTTAGAGCCTAAAATCACCATACAGTACTCTCTTCAGACTTTCAATTTCAATTAAACAATTACATCTCAATGTTTTGAATTCCATCTAGTATAGCATCTTTTGTAAAGCTTTAAGAAATCCAGCAAAATAATTGCAATTTCTTCCTCCTAATTGTATTGAATAGACTTAAACCTACAAGTTTACCAAAAATAATCTTAGAAAAATTATTAATACTTTTCATAATTTGCATTATTTCTCAAATACTCAGATCTCTAAATATTGAAGACAAAGAAATATGAGTAAAGCATCACACTATATTGATGTATCACCCATCCACTTCTGCAATTTAGCTTCAGATCTGCAAGGGATCTGACTGCAGTAGGTAACGTGAAATTAATCCTCATTTATTCACATTTGCAGAAATATCACACATGATCAGATTGTTGGGTGCATTTGCAGTTCACAAATTCAAACCAGAGATAAACCATTTTAAAGATGACCCAGGTACCAAAATCTAGGCAAGCAAAAGTATAAAATAGCAAAGCATTGATCAAAGGAACCACATATGTTTCACTGAACTTCAATTCAATGTCTAGTGGGCATTAAAATATCTAGATAGGTAGAATGATAGATAGAAATAGATTTGTTGAATAAAAGAACAAAGATTAAGTAAAAACTGAGTAGCATGCAATAAAAGATCACATTTACTTAAATTTTTAATTAAAACGAAGACTAGAATAACAAATGTTTTCCTGTGAATTTCTGGGTCTAGCATACACATAATTATAAATGAATATTAAAAGACTTTGGGCTTGTGCTTCCTAGTTTCTTCCTCTTACCTCATACTAGTCTAGAAAGTACTCTAATAAGCTTCACCAATTTAGTGAAAGCTCCCCATCTTGTTCCTTTTAATAACTCTTCAGTGATTATAAATAAAGGCAAAGAACAAAATCATTATTTTTGAGTAAAATGCTAAGCACATTAATTTGCAAGTCTTATTAGTATCTCTTTCAGAAAATCACAAGTAGCATAAATAGCATGTGATGTGACATTGTCATAGTAAAACTGCAGAGCCTGACTTAGTCCATCTCTATCTCATTCAGGGATAAAGTTCCTAGTATTATGTTTTCATGGCATCACTAAAACTAATATTCCTGAGTTATTTTTATGCACCAGAATTTCAAAAACTCTTATTTCTTCCAATATAATTACATTAGAGTAAATCAATTAGATCAATTCTTATTTCATTGGCTAAGTCAACTATTAAAGGAAAATTAGGTATATAGCAAGGACTTTAAAGAAATCAAAATAAAACCCAAATGTAGGCATCTACTGAGTTGATGCAAAATGTCAGTTTCTCTATCATATGTTTGATAAGAGGTTAATATCCAAAATAAGTAAAGAACTCCTGCAACCTAATGGCAAAAAAAAATCAAACAATCCGATTAAAGAATGGTCAGAGGAACTGAATAGATATTTTTTCCAAAGAAAAATATATAAATGGTAAGCAAGCAAGTAAATGGAAAGGTGCTCAATGGTAAGCAAGTAAATGGAAAGGTGCTCAAAGCAAGTAAATCAGTAAGTATTAGGAGAATGCAAATCAAAACCACAGTGAAATATCAGCTTACACCTGTTAGAATGGCCATCATCAAAAAGACAAGAGATAACAAGTGTTGGCAAGGGTGTGAAGGAAGGGAATGCCTGTGCACTGTTGGTGGGAATGTAAATTGGCACAGCCATTATGGAAAATAGTACTGTGGTTCCTTAAGAAATTCAGGGTAGAACTGCCTTTTCCTCTACATGTCTAAGAGCAGAAACTGGACCAAAATCCTGTATCTATTCACTGTATGATATTTTGGAGCATGGGTCTTGATTATCTTAATTACCTAATACAGCAATCCCCCCTTATCCGTGGTTTCACTTTCTGCTATTTCAGTTACCCATGGTCAACAGTGGTCCAGAAGCAGATAATCCTCTTTCTGATGTACTGTCAGTAGGTCAATAGTAGTCTAACACTACATCACAATGCCTACGTCACTCACCTCACTTCATCTCATCATGTAGGCATTTCATTATCTCACATCTTCACAAGAAGAAGGGTAAGTGCAGTACAATAAGATATTTTGAAAGAGATTCACATAACTTTGAATATTGTTACAATTTTTGTTCTATTTTATTATTAGTTATTGTTGTTAGTGTCTTACTGTGCCTAATATATAAATTAAACTTTATCATAGGTACATATGTATGGGGAAAAAACAGTATATACAGGGTTTGGTACTACCTGTGGTTTCAGATATCCATTGGGGGTCTTGGAATGTATCTCCTGTGGGTATGGGTGGACTATTATAGTTAGTATCATGTATAGCTTAAAAAAATAAAGAGATAAAGTGAAAAAAGGTCATTTTTTCTAATTAGGGGAAAAAAATCTCTGAAACAAATGAAGATAAATATCTCATTCAAGGTCTTTCATAATTGGGACCCAGCCTCACCTTCTCCTACTATGCCCTAGACTCCAGCTCCAGTGGGTTGCTTAACAAAGGAGTCTGAATTTCTTGCAGAGGGAGTTCTCATTCTTCTACTCAGGTTACCCCTTTCTTCACAGGTAACATGTGTTGTTTATTTTTTCTTATTATTTTTTTTAAAGATTTTATTTATTCATTTGAGACACAGAGATAGAGAGAGAGCATAAGCAGGGGGAGAGGCAGAGCCAGGAGCCCGAAGTGGGGCTCGATCCCAGGACCCCGGGATCAGGACCTGAGCCGAAGGCAGACACCTAACCATCTAAGCCACCCAGGTGCCCCAACATGTGTTGTTTAAATACATATATTAGGGGAAAAAATGAACTAAGCATTCAACTCAAAAGGCCAGATAACAGCAACAAGATAAGCCCTGAATAAGCGAAAATAAGAACATTCGCAGGATTTAAATAAAAAAAACAAAAACAGGATGTGGAATAAAAAAAGTTTTAGATGTCACCAAGATGGCAATATGTCATTCCTCACTTCACTCCCCACCCTGACAAGAACAACTAACAACTATTCAAGAACAACACACCACTGAGAGAATCCTAGAACACGGGGTAAGGCTGAAGCACCCTCTGTACCACAGGGACCAAGGCAGACTGCATTAGGGCAAGAGAAGCAGCTACACGTTGACTGCATTGCCCCTCCCCTAGGCCAGTTCAGTACCACAGGGAAAGGTCCCCCTTTGCCTCCAGTTCCTCCAGTGGGAAAAGAGAAACTTGGGGGACGGGGGACGAACAACCAGCTCTCCCAGCATTGGGAGCCACTTTGAGGGAAGCCTCTGATCACACAACATGGGATTGTATGGGGAATTTGGGGAGGCTCAACTACTACCAGGAATCTGACTTTGATGGAGAAGGGAGGAGGGGCTTGCAACAACCAGCACATGGATCTTGGCAGACAAAATTGATAACTGCAGTGCCCAATTAGTAATCCTACCCTGTGGTTTTGCTCATCTGCAGAACCAAGTCAGGAGCACACTCTGATTAGGGCACTTGGTGGGGTGCAGGTCTGCCTGATTTAGATTCTCAAATGAGGAAGTACTAGAGCCTGGTTTGCCCACACCCAGACAAGAAGCTGAGACATAGCCCCACCCACTGTGGACAGTGTTTTCTGACCCCATCTAACCAGCAGAGCTGGAGACTATCCTGGAAGCTTTGCAGGCCAGCATCACTTAAGCCACAAGGTAGACAAGCAGAGTTGATAGTTTTCAAAGTCCGTAGCCATGTTCAGACAAGAGAACTTGGGGTGTGAATCATCTTGAGTTAAGACAACAAACAGCTTTCCTGGCTTTAGAGCTGCTTCTCTCACTGCACCCAGGCAGGAAATATGCTTCATAGCCCTGCTCAGTGCTGAATATAGCTTTCAACCTGTCTGACTAAGGAACCTAACCAGAGCACAAGGGAAGCTGTGTAGACATTCAATAGCCCTATAGTGGCACTTGTACAGAGAGCATAGCACATGATTTCCCTATCAACAGATCAAGACCAGTGGCCTCACATGACCACAGAATTCACTGCATGCTCAGGTCTGATTCAGGGCCCCAAACAATGAATCATCCAAACAATGATTAACAATTGTCCAAACAATGAACTATACAGGCCCTGGGTCCTGGCCTGCTGCTCTGCCAGGGCAGGGTAGCTAATTCATAGCTCCATCTACTACTGAAGGCAGACTTACTAGATGGTTGGTACTCAGTTCCAACCATCTAGTAAGTCTAACCAGAGAATCCAGGCAACTATGGAGCCCCTCCTACAGCCTCATTTGGGTAGGACACCAAGACAGCAGCCCTGTCCAACTGTTCTCAGGGAGTGGCACACCCATCCACCCTTGTCCTAAGAGCTTAGACAGTTGCTTTGCCCCAAACTAGACAATAACACCAGGTCCTCCCCTTCCCAAGGACTTTCCCAACAGACTTATCCAGAAACCCAGACTGAGCTGACTGGTGAAGAACTGTCTCTGCCAAAGTAAATCTATCAAGTCTGAAAGAGTAGTGTAATTACACTGCTCAAATGTGCAGATACCAATATGAGGAATCAAGGATCACAAAAAATCAGGTAAATATGACACCCAAAGGAAACTAATAAAGTTTCAATAACTGACCCTAAAGAAATGGAGATCTATGAATTGTTAGACAAAGAATTCAGGATACTCCTCTTAAGGAAGTTTAGTAAACTACAAGAAAACACAGACAACTAAACAAAATTAGGACAACAATGCATGAACAAGATGAGAAGTTCATCAAGGAAATCACAATCATTAAAAAAAAAAGAAATCCTAGAGTTAAAAAACGAGGAGGTCACGTGTTGTGATGAGCACTGGGTGTTATACGCAGTAACAAATCACTAAACACTACATCAAAAACTAATGATGTACTATACAGTGGCTAACTGAACATAATAAAAAATAAATAAATAAAAATCACTCAAAAAAATAATTATATATGGCAGCTTCTCATTCAGTTTTGGTCTAAATGTGATCCCTTCAAATAGCCTTCTTTGGCTGTCCTATTTCAGGTAGCATCTCCATACTCAATCAAGTCCAACTCTGTCAAATCATTCTATTTCATTACTTTCTGAGAATTTAACATTTTCTCAAATTATCATGCTTATTTGCTCATTATCAATTCCTTATAATACAACATAAGCTACATTAAAAAAATACAACTGAACTTAAGAATTCAATAGAGAAAGGGTCAGAAAGTATACCTGAAGCAATAATGGCTGAAAACTTCCCAAATCTGGGGAGAGAAATGGACATCAAGATCCCTGAGGGCCTAAGTGTTCATTAGTAAATGAATGGATAAAGAAATTGTGGTATCTACATATGACAGAATATTTTCCAGCCATAAAAAGTGAGGAAATCCTACCATTTACCACAAATGGATAGACTTTGAAGGCATTATGCTAAGTGAAATAAGTCAGACATGAAAGACAAATACTGTGTGATCTCACATCTATGTGAAACCAAAAGCAAACAAGGAAAAAAACAAAAACAAATACATAGAAAAAAAGATCAGATTTGTGGTTACCAGAAGCAGAGGACGGAGGCAGATGAAATGGGAGGAAGGTGGTAAAATGGTACAAACTTCCAGTTATAAGATAAATAAGTACTAGGGGTGTGATGTACAACCTGATAACTACAGCTAACACTGCTGTAGGAAAGTTGTTAAGAGAACAAATCATAAGAGTTGTCATCACAAGGAAAAAATTGTTTTCCTTTATTCTTTTTTCCTTTCTCCTCTTTTTATTTTATCTACATGAAAAGAAGGATGTTAGCTGAGCTTATTGTGGTAATCATTTCACAATACATGTAAGTCAAACCATCATGCTGGGCCCTTTAAACTTACACAGTGGTGCATGTCAATTATTTTTCAATAAAATTGGAAAGATGTTGTAAAAATAAAAAGACTAAAGAAAATGAACATGCCTCTGAGATGTCTCCCAACACAAAGGTAGAGAGGCACAAATAAAAAATACCAGCAGTGAACATGGGGATAGATAAAAACATAAATAAAAATTAATTAGACACTATAAGGAACAACTTTACACTAAAAATATGAAAAGATAGAAATACAAAATTTTTCAAAAAAAATATAAAAATAGCAAAGTTATCTCATGCAGAAATAGAAAATGAAAAAAATGTATAACCACTAAAGAATGGGAATCTTATATACAACTCAAAAATAATTTGAATTTTACCCACCAAAAGATCCCTGGCCAAAGCAGTTTTACAGATAAGATTACATGGATAATTCAGAACTATTAGCAAATCAAATTAAGCAATATATTTTTAAAAGTAATAGTACACTGAAAGACAGTTTATTATAACTGTCCAGAGTTTATCCCAGAAGTGAAAAAAACATATTAGAAAGATAAGATATTAGAAAATTCTATTAATGTAAATCATCACGTTAGTGGATAAAAAGGTTTAACTTATTTTATCATCTGTATGATATGATACAGAAAAAAAGCAGTCAACAAAATTCAACAACATTCGTAATAAAAACTCTTAGATAACCAGGAAAAGAATGGAAACATGTTGAAAAGGTCTCTACAAAAAACTTAGAGCAAACAACAAACTTCATAGTGAACCTGGAAGCATTTTCTCCTAAATTTAAGAAAAAGACAATACTTTACCTATTACTACTACCAAAATGCTACTGAAGACACAGTACTATGTACATTTATAATTAAATTTGACTGTGTATTACAGAAAACATAAATAATAGTGCCTTAAGCAAAATAGTAGGGTTTCTTTCTTGCTTGAAAGAAATCCTGATGTAGTCAGTGCTGATCTAAAATTGCAACTCCATAAATTCATCATGACCCAAGTTCCTCTTTCATTCTGTTCCACCATCCTCAAAATTTGCTTGCATTCTCAGAGGTACTTCATGATCCCAAAATGGAGACTGGAGCTCCAAACATCCTATCCATGTTCCAAGCATCAGAAAGGAAGACAGGATAAAAGGAAAAGGGTGCACTTAAAATAGGAGTCATTTTGTCCCTTAAAGAATTTTCATGAAGTTCAACCCAATTACTTCTCTTTTTTTTTCTAAAGACTTTATTTATTTATTTGAGAGAGAGAGAATACAGAGGGAGAGTGAGAGGGAGAAGCAGACTCCCCACTGAGCAGGGAGCCTGATGTGGGACTTGACCCCAAGACCCTGAGATCATGACCTGAGCTGGAAGCAGATGCTTAACAATTGAGCCACCCAGGCACCCCAACCCAATTACTTCTATATACTTTTCAATAGCTATCCCTATAGATAAGGGAGACTACAAAATTTAGTTTTTTAGCTTGGGTTATTCAATCCCCATTTTTTAAGAAAGAAGGGTTGAGTGCATTTTGTAGATAGCAGACTCTCACAGACCAATAAACAAGAAAAAGGAAATCAGAAATATAAGTGGAAAAGAGGGAAATATATTTGCCATTATTTGTCAAGGACATGGCCTTTTATGTAGAAGACCCAAGAGAATCAATAGATCAACTTATAATAAAATAGATCAACAAGGTTGTGAAAATATTAATATAGAAAAAACGAAGAGTTCCTTTAGACCAGAGACTTCCATTTATAAAATGCAGTTTTGTAGTAATATTTTACACATACACACACAATAATAGGAAAAAATCCAATAAAAGATGTATAAAGAATCATAAAATGTTAAAGTATAAAAGACCTAATTAAATGATGAAATAAACTATTCCCAGATGGAAAAACAATATTTTGAGCATGTCAATCTTCCCAAAATTAATCTACAAATCCACAAAAATCCAATCCAAATTTCAAATCATTGTTTAAAGAACTTTATATGGTGATAATAAAATGTATATGAAAGAACAAAATGTTCAGTATAGGCAAAACAATTATTAAGAAGAAAACTAAGGTAAACAGACCTGTTCCAACAAATACCAACATAGTATAAAGCTATAATAATTATGATAGTGTTGTAGTAGTACAAGATTAATCAAATAGACAAATACAACAAAGGCCAGAAACAATCCCCTACTCATATTTGAAAAGTTAACATAAGATAGAGATACTGCATAGTATAGAAGCAACAGACCATTTAATAAATCATGTCAGGATAATGGTTACATATGGTACATATCCTGTACAATGGTACAAGGAATAAATAAACTTAGATTTCTACATCACAGCATGAAAAATATAAATTCTTTTAAAAGAAAATATTGAATGTATTTATGACCTCAGGAGAGTGACATATTTTAAATGACACAAAAGGCATAAATTTATAAAGAAAATGTGAACACATTTTACTATATTTTTTTTTTGAGTTTTAATTTTTTTTTATTCTTATGTTAATCCCCATATATTACATCATTAGTTTTAGATGAAGTGTTCCATGATTCATTGTTTGTGCATAACACCCAGTGCTCCATGCAGAATGTGCCCTCCTCAATACCCACCACCAGGCTAACCCATCCTCCCACCCCCC
>NC_058416.1:51627935-51767025 GCF_002201575.2 Neomonachus schauinslandi
ACAGTCTTGCACAATTCACAGCGCTTACCAGAGCACATACCCTCCCCAGTGTCTATCACCCAGTCACCCCATCCCTCCCACCCCACCCCCCACTCCAGCAACCCTCAGTTTGTTTCCTGCAATTAAGAATTCCTCATATCAGTGAGATCATATGATACATGTCTTTCTCTGATTGACTTATTTTGCTCAGCATAACACCCTCCAGTTCCATCCACATCGTTGCAAATGGCAAGATCTCATTCCTTTTGATGGCTGCATAATATTCCATTGTATATATATACCACTTCTTCTTTATCCATTCATCTGTTGATGGACATCTTGGCTCTTTCCACAGTTTGGTTATTGTGGACATTGCTGCTATAAACATCGGGGTGCACGTACCCCTTCAGATCCCTACTTTTGTATCTTTGGGGTAAATACCCAGTAGTGCAATTGCTGGATCATATGGTAGTTCTATTTTCAACTTTTTGAGGAACCTCCATACTGTTTTCCAGAGTGGCTGCACCAGCTTGCATTCCCACCAACAGTGTAGGAGGGTTCCCCTTTCTCCGCATCCCCGCCAACATCTGTCGTTTCCTGACTTGTTAATTTTAGCCATTCTGACTGGTGTGAGGTGGTATCTCATTGAGGTTTTGATTTGGATTTCCCTGATGCCGAGCGATATTGAGCACTTTTTCATGTGTCTGTTGGCCATTTGGATGTCTTCGTTGGAAAAATGTCTGTTCCTGTCTTCTGCCCATTTTTTGATTGGATTCTTTGTTCTTTGGGTGTTGAGTTTGATGAGTTCTTTATAGATTTTGGATACTAGCCCTTTATCTGATATGTCATTTGCAAATATCTTCTCCCATCCTGTTGGTTGTCTTTTGGTTTTGTTGACTGTTTCCTTTGCTTTGCAAAAGCTTTTTATCTTGATGAAGTCCCAATAGTTCATTTTTGCCCTTGCTTCCCTTACCTTTGGCGATGTTTCTAGGAAGAAGTTGCTTCGGCTGAGGTCGAAGAGGTTGCTGCCTGTGTTCTCCTTTAGGATTTTGATGGACTCCTGTCTCACATTGAGGTCTTTCAACCATTTGGAGTCTATTTTTGTGTGTGGTGTAAGGAAATGGTCCAGTTTCATTTTTCTGCATGTGGCTATCCAATTTTCCCAACACCATTTGTTGAAGAGACTGTCTTTATTCCATTGGACATTCTTTCCTGCTTTGTCAAAGATGAGTTGACCATAGAGTTGAGGGTCCATTTCTGGGCTCTCTATTCTGTTCCATTGATCTATGTGTCTGTTTTTGTGCCAGTACCATGCCGTCTTGATGATGACAGCTTTGTAATAGAGCTGGAAGTCCAGAATTGTGATGCCGCCAGCTTTGCTTCTCTTTTTCAACATTCCTCTGGCTATGCGGGGTCTTTTCTGGTTCCATACAAATTTTAGGATTATTTGTTCCATTTCTTTGAAAAAAGTGGATGGTATTCTGATGGGGATTGCATTGAATGTGTAGATTGCTCTAATTAGCATTGACATCTTCACAATATTTGTTCTTCCAATCCATGAGCATGGAACGTTTTTCCATTTCTTTGTGTCTTCCTCAATTTCTTTCACGAGTATTTTATAGTTTTCTGAGTACAGATCCTTTGTCTCTTTGGTTAGATTTATTCCTAGGTATATTATGGTTTGGGTGCAGTTGTAAATGGGATTGACTCCTTAATTTCTCTTTCTTCTGTCTTGTTGTTGGTGTATAGGAATGCCACTGACTTCTGTGCATTGATTTTATATCCTGCCCCTTTACTGAATTCCTGTATGAGTTCTAGCAGTTTTGGGGTGGAGTCTTTTGGGTTTTCCACATAAAGTATCATATCATCTGCAAAGAGTGAGAGTTTGACTTCTTCTTTGCCAATTTGGATGCCTTTGATTTCTTTTTGTTGTCTGATTGCTGTGGCTAGGACTTCCAATACTATGTTGAATAGCAGTGGTGATAGTGGACATCCCTGCCGCGTTCCTGACCTTAGGGGGAAAGCTCTCAGTTTTTCCCCATTGAGAATGATATTCGCTATAGGTTTTTCATAGATGGCTTTTATGATATTGACGTATGTACCCTCTATGCCTATACTCTGAAGAGTTTTGATCAAGAAAGGATGCTGTACTTTGTCAAATGCTTTTTCTGCATCTATTGAGAGGATCACATGATTCTTGTTCTTTCTTTTGTTAATGTATTGTATCACATTGATTGATTTGCGGATGTTGAACCAACCTTGCAGCCCAGGGATAAATCCCACTTGGTCATGGTGAATAATCCTTTTAATGTACTGTTGGATCCTATTGGCTAGTATTTTGGTGAGAATTTTTGCATCCATGTTCATCAAAGATATTGGTCTGTAATTCTCCTTTTTGATGGGGTCTTTGTCTGGTTTTGGGATCAAGGTAATGGTGGCCTCATAAAATGAGTTTGGAAGTTTTCCTTCCATTTCTATTTTTTGGAACAGTTTCAGAAGAATAGGTATTAATTCTTCTTGAAATGTTTGGTAGAATTCCCCTGGGAAGCCATCTGGCCCTGGGCTTTTGTTTGTTGGGAGATTTTTGATGACTGCTTCAATTTCCTTAGTGGTTATAGGTCTGTTCAGGTTTTCTATTTCATCCTGGTTCAGTTTGGGTAGTTGATACATCTCTAGGAATGCATCCATTTCTTCCAGGTTATCTAATTTGCTGGCATAGAGTTGCTCATAATATGTTCTTATAATTGTTTGTATTTCTTTGGTGTTGGTTGTGATCTCTCCTCTTTCATTCATGATTTTGTTGATTTGGGTCATTTCTCTTCTCTTTTTGATAAGTCTGGCCAGGGGTTTATCAATCTTGTTAATTCTTTCAAAGAACCAGCTCCTACTTTCGTTGATCTGTTCTACTGTTCTTTTGGTTTCTATTTGATTGATTTCTGCTCTGATCTTTATTATTTCTCTTCTCCTGCTGGGTTTAGGCTTTCTTTGCTGTTCTTTCTCCAGCTCCTTTAGGTGTAGGGTTAGGTTGTGTACTTGAGACCTTTCTTGTTTCTTGAGAAAGGCTTGTATTGCTATATACTTTCCTCTTAGGACTGCCTTTGCTGCATCCCAAAGACTTTGAATAGTTGTGTTTTCATTTTCATTGGTTTCCATGTATTTTTTTAATTCTTCTTTAATTTCCTGGTTGACCCATTCATTCTTCAGTAGGATGCTCTTTAGCCTCCATGTATTTGAGTTCTTTCCGACTTTCCTCTTGTGATTGAGTTCTAGTTTCAAAGCATTGTGGTCTGAAAATAGGCAGGGAATGATTCCAATCTTTTGGTACCGGTTGAGACCTGATTTATGACCTAGGATGTGATCTATTCTGGAGAATGTTCCATGGGCACTAGAGAAGAATGTGTATTCCGTTGCTTTGGGGTGGAATGTTCTGAATATGTCTGTGAAGTCCATTTGGTCCAGTGTGTCATTTAAAGTCTTTATTTCCTTGTTGATCTTTTGCTTAGACGATCTGTCCATTTCAGTGAGGGGGGTGTTAAAGTCCCCCACTATTATTGTATTGTTGTCGATGTGTTTCTTTGCTTTTGTTATTAATTGCCTTATATAATTGGCTGCTCCCATGTTAGGGGCATAGATATTTACAATTGTTAGATCTTCTTGTTGGATAGACCCTTTAAGTAGGATATAGTGTCCTTCCTCATCTCTTATTACAGTCTTTGGTTTAAAATCTAATTTGTCTGATATAAGGATTGCCACCCCAGCTTTCTTTTGGTGTCCATTAGCATGGTAAATGGTTTTCCACCCCCTCACTTTCAATCTGGGGGTGACTTTGGGTCTAAAATGAGTCTCTTGCAGACAGCATATCGATGGGTCTTGTTTTTTAATCCAGTCTGATAGCCTGTGTCTTTTGATTGGGGCATTTAGCCCATGTACATTCAGGGTAACTATTGAAAGATAGGAATTTAGTGCCATTGTATTGCCTGTAAGGTGACTGTTACTGTATATTGTCTGTGTTCCTTTCTGGTATATATTGCTTTTAGGCTCTCTCTTTGCGTAGAGGACCCCTTTCAAGATTTCCTGTAGGGCTGGTTTTGTGTTTGCAAATTCCTTTAGTTTTTGTTTGTCCTGGAAGCTTTTTATCTCTCCTTCAATTTTCAATGACAGCCTAGCTGGATAGAGTATTCTTGGCTGCATATTTTTCTCATTTAGTGCTCTGAATATATCCTGCCAGTCCTTTCTGGCCTGCCAGGTCTCTGTGGATAGGTCTGTTGCCAATCTAATGTTTCTACCATTGTAGGTTACATATCTCTTCTCCCGAGCTGCTTTCAGGATTTTCTCTTTGTCTATGAGACTCGTAAGTTTTACTATTAGATGTCGGGGTGTTGACCTATTTTTATTGATTTTGAGAGGGGTTCTCTGTGCTTCCTGGATTTTCATGCCTGTTTCCTTTCCCAAATTAGGGAAGTTCTCTGCTATAATTTGCTCCATTATACCTTCTGCCCCTCTCTCTCTTTCTTCTTCTTCTGGGATCCCAATTATTCTAATGTTGTTTCATCTTATGGTATCGCTTATCTCTCGAATTCTGCCCTCGTGATCCAGTAGTTGTTTATCTCTCTTTTCTCCGCTTGTTTATTTTCCATCATTTCATCTTCTATATTACTGATTCTCTCTTCTGCCTCATTTATTCTAGCAGTTAGCGCCCCCATTTTTGATTGCACCTCATTAATAGCCTTTTTGATTTCTACTTGGTTGGATTTTAGTTCTTTTACTTCTCCAGAAAGGGTTTCTCTAATAACTTCCATATTTTTTTCAAGCCCAGCTAGTATCTTTAAAGTGATGATTCTGAACTCTAGACCTGACATCGTACTAATGTCCGTATTCAGTAGGTCCCTGGCAGTCAGTACTACCTCTTGTTCTTTTTGTTGAGGTGATTTTTTCCGTCTTGTCATTTTGTGCAGAGGAGTATAGATTAATGAGAGAACAAAATGCTAGCAGAGTAACAACGTCCCCAGAAAATATACTCTAAACAAATCAGAAAAGACCTGAAGCAGTGGGAAAAGAAAGGGAAAGAGAGGAAAAAGAAAAAGAAAAAGAAAAAAAAGAAAAAGATAAAGATAAAAACAAAAACAAACAAAACAAAACAACAACAACAAAACCAGAATGTGATCAAATATGATCAGGCTGGTATATAGATCAGTTCCACACACTAGATTTGGGGTGTATTTTGGTCTTTTAGAAGAAAGTGCCTCCCAAAATTTTAAAGAAAGAAAAACTTATATATGTACAAAAATAAGGGTTGATATGATGAAGGGATGGAATATGATTGTAAAGATGGAAATTATAAAAAATTTTATAAAAGGAATTGATAAGAAGTTGTTTGAAAAAAAGAAAGAAGAGGATTTAAAAAAAGAAAAAAAAAAAGGGAGAGGATGTGATCAGGCAGGGGAATAGAAAACACCATATACTAGAGATTTAGGGTATATTTTAATCTGTTAGAAGAAACTATCTCAAAATTTTAAAGAGAGAACAACTTATATATATAAGCCAAAAATACAGGTAACTACTATGAAGGGATAGAATATGACTCTAAAAATGAAAAATAAAAATGTTTTTTTTTAAAAAAAGGGATTGATAAGATGTTGGTTGAAAAAGGGAAAAAGAAAAATTCAAAAAGAAAAAAAAAGAAAAAAAGACAGTTAAAAAAAAAATTAACTTTGAAAGACTAAAGAATCATGGTAAAAAAGCCATGAATTCTATGTGCAGTAGTCCCCTAGCGCTGGAGTTCTGCCGTTCTCATTGATCGGTAAACTTGGCCTTGGCTGGCTGTTCTCGCTGATCTTCTGGGTAGGGGCCTATTGCCGTGGTTTCCAAATGTCTCTGCCGTAGGCGGAATTGCCCCGCCCTTGCCCCCTCCCGGCTAAGTAATCTGCTCGGGTTTGCTCTCCGGGGCTTTTGTTCCCTGCGAGCTTTCCGTACAGCTTTGGAGGCGGAGAGTGAAAATGGCGGCCTTCCAATCTCCGCCCCGGAGGAGCCGAGAACTCGGGGCCCCGCCTCTCAGTGAGCCCCCAGAGAAAAGCCGTCAGTCACTCCTGTCTCCCCGGTCTCCAGCCGCACTCCATGCTCACCCGGCCTGTGACCGCGCGTTTCTATCTCTGGCACCCGACCCCGGGTGGAGTCTCCAAACCCAGCAGATCCCTGCGGCGCACTCCCGCGCAGCTCCTCCCGGGGGAGGAAGGTGAGTCTCCCCGGATCTGCCACTTGTTGGGTCCCTGCTGGAGGAGCAGGGGCCCGACTGTGCCGCGGATCACGGTTTATGGCAACCCCGAGCTGAGAGCCCGCACCTGGGCTCCGCCTCTGCAGCCGGCTTCCCTGCTCCGATACCTGGGAGCTCCGCCACACTCAGGCACCCCCGGTCTTTCTGTGACCCGTGGGTCCTGAGACCACACTGTCCCGGAGGGTTCCACCCCCCGCTTAGCCACCAGAGTGACGTCCCTCAGCGGAGCAGACTTTTAAAAGTTCCGATTTTGTGCTCCCTGGTTCTATCACTTGCCAGAAGCGGCCGACGGAGGCCCCTCCCCCGCCGTCTATCCTCCCGAATATCACCTCGGATTCACTTCCCCGCACGTCCTACCTTCCAGAAAGTGGTCGCTTTTCTGATGAGAGAGTTGTTGCTCTTCTTTTCTTCGATCTCCTGTTGAGTTTGTAGGTGTTCAGAATGGTTTGATCCCTATCCAGCTGAATTCCTGAGACCAGACGAAATCCAGGTCTCCTACTCCTCCGCCATCTTGCTCCGCCCCCCACATTTTACTATATTAAAATTTAAAACTTCTGTTCACCAAAAAAAAACTTAAAACAACCTAAAAGAAACAAAGACAATTTACAGACTAGGAAAATAAATCTGCAACACATACAAGGACAAAGACTGGTATCCCAACTCTATTGTGAATGCTTAAAAACAATTAGGAAATGACCAAACGACCTAATAGAAAAATGGGCAAAGAGACAATTCATATCAAAGTAAATCCTAAAGTCCAATAAATAGGGAAAGGCAAATAAAAACTCTTAAAAAATATTCTTTTCTATTTATCCATTTGGCAAATATTTATCAATATCAACTGTTGACAAGAATGTCGGGAAACAGTAATTCATGTATTCAGCTGTTGGGAGTATAAATGGGAGAATAATCTAGGAAAATCTAAGTTATAAATATTTTTAAACCCAATGATGCCACTTTTAGGTATACCCCAGAGAGACTCTCAAATGTGTACAAGACTTTTAAAAGACCAAAAACTTTAAAACAAATTTGGAGAGTATACTACTTGGAGAATTACTGGGAGGATGAATAGATAAATGATTGTGTATCAATACAATGGAATTCTATATAGCATTTTTAAAAGATTGATTTTATTTTATTTTTTTAAAGATTTTATTTTGTATTTATTTATTTATTTTATTTTTTAGACTTTGGTAAGACCTCTTATATTAAGGATATAGACTTCTGCCGTTTACACTCATAAACTGTGATAAGTGCAAGGAGGAGGATCACAGACTACAGAAATAACATTATTTGTAAAAAGAAATAAATAAGAAACTTCCAGGTGATGGTATTTTCCCTACAGCCCAGAGTGCCTGCTCTATTGGAAACTTTTGTTCTCAAAGCAATGTATAGGTGTGATAGCAATCATTCCTGTTTAAGAGATAACTTTTAATGCAACTTTTTATCCCCTTTAAAATGGATGCACACAGTGTTTTAGCCTTATAAATACCATTATTTTGATAATTGTTTAGGCATGTCTATGACAATTATCCCAAGTGGAGGGAAAGTGAGAAGCAGGCTCCCCACTGATCAGGGAACCCAATGCGGGGCTCAATCCCAGGACCCCAGATTTTTATATTTTTTTAAGTAATCTTTACACCCAACGTGGGGCTTGGACTCATAACCCTGATATCAAGAGTCATATGCTCTACTGACTGAGCCAGCCAGGCGCCCCATATATATCATTTTAAAACAAGCTGGCTCTCCATATGTCATCATGAATAAATCTTAAAAATATAGGTGAGTGAACAAATTGCAAAATGATATGTATACCACTATTATTATGGATAAGCTTAAAATACACATACTATATGTTGTTTATGGATGCTTACACATGTAACAAAAATATAAAACTCACAAACCTCAGAATAGTGATTACCTCCAGGAAAAAAAGGCAGAGAAATCAAATGCTTTTTCTCAAAAAACAAAACAAAACAAAAAACTGAAAATATCTAAGCAAATGAGATTTAAGAAGTTAGCATGCAAAATTACATATAGATACACAGCTGTTATTTTATATCATTCTCTATACTTTTGTATGTTTTAAGCATCTACTTTAAAAAAGAAAACCACTTGTTCATCATAAAAACTTTGAAAAATGTGAAGTAATCATTAAGGAAGAAAACAATTATTCTCAGTGTTTTGCTATATTTCCTTCCAAGCAGTTTCTATGAATATTTTACATAGTGAAGAACATATTTTATAATTATTTTTCTATTCTGTTTTTTGTTTACTTTATATAATAACATAAGCATTCCCCATGTTGTCATAATGGTGGCACAAGACCACATTAAATGGTTGTGCAATAATTTGTCTAAATAGTCTATATGTAGGGCCATTTGGCTTTCTCTAATTTTTCTTGACTGTAAAAATTGATGTAAGCGTTTCTTACTTAGCTTTTTTGTATTCCTAGTTACTCTGTTTGAAGCATTTTCTAATTTTGTAAGAAGCTTTAAAACATTTAAGATCTTAAAAGTCAACCTTGGTAAGTATGGCAGAGCTTCAGAACAGATCTTCATTTAAACAACAGGTACAGAAATGTACTATTTGGGGCAAAATTCAGAGTAGCTCCTTGCTAAGGGGTCAATTTTATGTGCTGCAGGACTTGTATCTGCTTTGTCACCTTTGAAACTCACTCTCAGTAGTGCAGTGATTACCAGCTGATTAAAAATAAATAACTGGAAGATGTTTGTCTCTGTGAGGGACTCTGGGAAATGGGGTGGTTCCCTCTGGATGCCACTTTCCTCTATTGGGCCAATTGTACAAACCCTGGAGAGCCCGAGGAACTGTGATGTCAGGCACATGAACCAGTGTTGTGACTATGGAATGCTAATATGCAAGATTAGAAGAGATCCAGGAAATCTAAGAAATAGATCTTACAAGAAGCAGGCATATAAGCCAACAAAAAGAAAATCAATATTATCATTTAATATTATTTAATATTTATTATCTAAAAGCAAAAAAAATCCCATTTTCAATGCATTCCTATGGAGCAACAGAAAATTCAAAAATTACAGCAAAAAAATTTAATTTCAATTTTTAAAAATTCTATTTTCCCTTTGACTATAGGTCTGTTGTAGAAATGGGTGGAAAATTTTATCATTTCAAAAACAATTATGTTTTTCTTAGCCAACTTTTTGACAAATATATGTCCTACATTTCAAAACATGAAAATAAAGAAATAAAAATGTGGTTCCTATTAAGCTTATAACTGCAGGGGGGAAAAGATAAAATAATAAAACATATGCCCCTAATTTTTAAGAGCAACAGCTTTTTTTGCACTTTTAATGTATTCCTACTATTATTATGGTTTTCTTCATAATGGAATATAGATACCATCCAACTGCATTAGCGCAAACTCTAGTGGTAAAGAGGGTAGAAAGTCTTTGAAAAGCCTTCCTCTCTCAGATTTGCAAGAATGATGATTTTATCATGTCCAGACTGACTTAGCATTACCAGGAGAATAGAACACAAAAGTCTTCGGGAAACAGGAACATAGAACTCTTCAGGGATTCCTCATTATCCCAGCAAGCCTTCAGCATTAAACCCCCAGCAGACACCCTCAGCAAGCTGTCACAGCAGTCACCCACAACCTCCTACAGCAGAGTGATCATTAGCTTTTCATTTCAAAAGCACTTTACAAACATTAACCAATTAACAGGAGTTAGCAGACATAAATACCAATAAGCAAGCAGAGCAGGAGTACAGTTATATAAAAATCCTAAGACGTGTTTACACATTTGGAATTTACAATCTAATTTCAGTAAATGCCTTACTCTGGAACAAAATGTAAAGATCATCTCTATTAATGACAGTAAGTTCCTTTATCACTAAAGAGTGAGTGCATAATAAATTCTGAATTGAACTAATAAGAAATTCATTCTCTCCCCTCCTCCAAAAGAAAGAAAGGAAAACTATTTATGTGAACCTTACTTTTTAGCCAATGACAGGCAGAAATCCTTGAAAAAGCATTCTTCTGAGAACTCAGAGTCCTTCCCCATCTAAGATCTATGAAAACAGTTGTAGTAGGGAATGAACTAGCAATTCATTTTGATCCTATTATGCATGAGGTCCACTATGACTAAGTGTGCTCATTTTTGCATTATTATTTATTTTTGGCAAGGTAATTTACACGTACAGGTGCCATGAGTAAAGATAATACTACCTGTCTTGGTTATTATGTGGCAAAGTAATTTGATCATCAGCTTGAGTAGCAAATACAGCTCAAAGGAAAAAACTGTATGTCTTAAAACATTTAATTCTTTTAATCAGGATGAAATTTCAATACTTTTTATTACCACAGCAACCAGACAGTCTGAGTGACATCAGGTATCACAGGTATGAGACAAAAAAGGTGATAAGCCTTATCTAATTCATTTATTCCTTCTACATAAAGCTAGGCACTGTTCTAATAGGATATCACTGAAATGGAGTTTTAATTGATTACAGAGTAAGCGTATTACCATTAAAATGAGTTTAATAGGCTAATTATGTTGTATATGGAAACACAGACATTGCTACTCTATCTACACTGATTTTTCTCAAAACTCTCACAGAATAAAAGAAAGGGCAAGCGCCTATACAATCCATCTGAAACAGAAATAAAATTTATCTTTAGTATCCCCTGCAGGTTTTGTACATTTACTTGCCTATATGGAATAGGTTTTCTTCTTAGTATATTACAGTTTTCATAAGCAATACTGGGAAAAACAAAGATGAATTTGCAAATATTCTTTAGAGATAATTACAGGGATGATCTGGAAAGACCTTAAACCAGCAATAATGTAGTCTAATAAGTAGAATACCTAGCCAAAAATCAAATGACCTAGCATAAGAACTATATTGTAAAGGGAAAGGGTACATACTTTGGGATCAGATAAATTTAACTACAAACCTTGGTTTTGGGTTTGATAACCTGAATCTCTTTCTTAGATTCAGTTTCTCCATCCATAAAATACTGGTGTTATAATCCTTTAAGAATTAAATGATCGAATTATGTTAAAGGGTCAAATGAAGTATATGGCCCATAGAAGCCAAGGAATATATAGGAATATGGTTGCATGGATGGTTAGAAGATAGATGATGATAGGTGGGTAGATAGATAGACAGATGATGGATGGATGGACAGATAGATAATGGATGAATAGCTAGCTAGCTAACCTCCCTATATTAACTATTCCCTTCTTGTGACAACTTGAGACCATTAGATCTTCACCGTTGTTTATTGTCATAAGCAACAATGGGGAAATTTGTTTGAAATAGGTGTGCTATACTGGCAACCTTAGAAGATTTGAGTTAGGGGAACAACAAAGAATAAAGGTAACCATAGAAAATCTCCACCCCCGTGGGTAATAACAAGTAAAATATTAGCAATCTCCAAAGACCCGGACCTAGAAAATTATTCTCACCTCTGACTAGCAGATAAGCATCTTGGGAATTTCTCTCGCATAAACAATTCTCTCCTCCCTAGCTATTAACAGTATACTACAAGTATTGAGAGTTGACATGGTGTAGTACTCAAAAGCCTGGGCGCTATAGCCACACAGACTGGGTTTAAATCCTGGCTCTCTACCTCGGAACTCACCTTAGGCAAGTTGCCACTAACTATCTGTGTGACCTTGTATAATTTACTTAACTTCTCTGTGCCTCAATTTCTACATTTGTACAATGAAGTCTGTACTTATTTCATAGGACTGTGACTACCCAAGAACAAGTGAGTCAATATATTTTAAAACCCATTTTAAAAAAGTGCTTGGGGTACCTGGCTGGCTCAGTCAAAAAAAGCATGCAACTCTTGATCTCAGGGTCCTGAGTTCAAGCCCCATGTTGGGTGCAGAAATAAATAAATAAACATTTTAAATTGTGTTTATTATTATTATCCCTTCCTTTAGATGTTTTAAATCTCAATAGAAAGATACAGATTAAGCATTTTTAGACTTTTTCAGGGATTTTACAGAAAAATTCAGCACAGTTAGAAATATCTTACCCCATTTTCAAGAAAGAATTAGCATCTGGACCTCACAAATCCTGTGCAAGGTCAATACTCAAAAAAAAAAAAAAAGATTTATTACCTATTTTAGAGAAAGAGAGAAAGACACACACACGTGTGAATCAGGGAAGAGGCTGAGGGAGAAAAGCTCAAGCAAACTCCCTGCTGAGCATGGAGTCTGATGCCGGCTCTATTTCACGACCCCTGAGATCACGGCCTGAGCCAAAACCACAAGTCCGCCACTTAACCAACCAAGCCACCCAGGTGCCCCAAGACCAGTACTCTTTCAAATCAATGGGAATATCTATGGTACTCATACAAGTTAGGAGAAAGAAAAGGAATGAGTTGCTGAAAAAAATATAAAAAGTATCAGGATATTATACTTAGGGTTCTGTACAAGAGGAAGAGATAAAAAATTAAATTAAATTAAAAATGTTTTTGTTGTTTCAAGTTCTTATTTAAAATCCTGTTAGAGGGCGCCTGGGTGGCTCAGTTGGTTAAGTGGCTGCCTTCGGCTCAGGTCATGATCCCAGAGTCCTGGGATAGGGTCCCATATCGGGCTCCCTGCTCAGTGGGTAGCTGCTTCTCCCTCTCCCTCTACCTCTCCCCACCTGCTCATGCTCCCTCTCTCAAATAAATAAATAAAATCTTTTAAAAAATAAATAAATTTCTGTTAGTTAATATAGTGTAATATTAGTTCCAGGTATAGAATTTAGTGATTCATCACTTACATGTTAACACCCAGTGCTCATCACAACCAGTGCCCTCCTTAATACCCATCACCATTTAACCCATCCCCTACCCACCTCCCCTTCAGCAACTCTCAGTTTGTTCTCTATAGTTAGGAGTCTGTTTTATGGTTTGCCTCTATCTCTTTTTTTCCCTATGTTCATCTCTTTTTGTTTCTTAAATTCCACATATGAGTGAAATCATATGGTATTTGCCTTTCTCTGAATGACTTAGCGTAACACACACTAGTTCCATCCACATCATTGCAAAATGCAAGATTTCATTCTTTTTGGTGGCTGAGTAATATTCAGTATTAATAAATAATAAAAAATAATAAAATTGTGTGTGTATGCATATATATATATATATATATATATATCTCCATTCATCAGTCAATGGACCTTTGGGCTCTTTCCATAATTTGGCTATTATTGATAGTGCTGCTATAAACATTGGGGTGCATGAGCCCCTACAAATCAGCATTTTTGTATTCTTTGGATAAATACTTAGTAATGCAATTGCTGGGTCATAGGGTAGCTCTATTTTGAACTTTTTGAGGAACCTCCATACTGTTTTCCAGAGTGGCTGCACCCATTTGCATTCCCACCAACAGTGTAAGAGGGTTCCCCTTTTCCAAATCCTTGCCAACATTTCTTGTTTCCTGAGTTGTTAATTTTAGCCATTCTGACTGGTGTGAGGTGGTATCTCATTGTGGTTTTGATTTGTATTTCCCTGATGATAAGGGATGTTGAGCATTTTTTCATAGGCCTTTTAGCCATTTGTATATCTTCTTTGGAGAAATGTCTATTCATATCTTCTGCCCATTTCTTAACTGGATTATTTATTTTATGGGTGTTAATTCTGATGAGTTCTTTATAGATTCTAGATACTAGCCCTTTATCAGTATGTCATTTGCAAATATCTTCTGCCATTCTGTCAGTTGCCTTTTAGTTTTGTTGATTGTTTCCTTTGCTGTACAGAAGGGTTTTATCCTGCAGAGGTCCCAATAGTTCATTTTTGCTTTTGCTTTCCTTGCCTCTGGAGACGTGTCTAGTAAGAAATTGTTAATTTGTTAATGTCAAAGAGGTTGCTGCCCATTTTCTCCTCTAGGATTTTGATAGTTTCCTGTCTTACATTTAGATCTTTCATCCATTTTGAGTTTATTTTTGTGTATGGTGTAAGAAAGTGGTCCAGTTTCATTCTTCTGCATGTGGTTGTCCAGTTTTCCCAACACCATTTGTTGAAAAGACTATCTTTTTCCAACTGGACATTTTTTCCTGCTTTGTCACAGATTAGTAGCCATGTAGTTGTGGGTCCATTTATGGGTTCTCTATTTTGTTCCATTGCTATGTGTCTGTTTTTGTGCCAGTACCATACTATCTTGAGGATTACAGCTTGAAGTCTGGGACTGTAATACCTCCTGCTTTGCTTTTCTTTTTCAACATTACTTTGGCTATTCCAGGTCTTTTCTAGTTCCATACAAATTTTCAGATTGTTTGTTCTAGCTCTGTGAAAAATGCTGGTGTTGTTTTGATCAGGATTGCATTGAATGTGTAGATTTCTCTGGGTAGTATAGACATTTTAACATTTGTTCTTTCAATCCATGAGCATGGAATATTTTTTCCATTTCTTTGTGCCTTCTTTCATCTCTTTCGTAAGTGTTCTATAGCTTTCAGCATACAGATATTTTACCTCTTTGGTTAGATTTATTCCTAGGTATCTTATGATTTTTGGTGCAGTTATAAATGGGATTGATTCCTTGATTTCTCTTTCTGCTGCTTCATTATTGGTGTATAGAAATGCAACAGATCTCTGTACTTTGATTTTATATCCTGTGACTTTGCTGAATTCATATATCAGTTCTAGCAATTTTTTGGTGGAGTCTTGGGGTTTTCTACATAGAGTATCATGTCATCTGCAAATAGTGAAAGTTTGACTTCTTCCTTGCCAATTTGGATGCCTTTTATTTCTTTTTGTTGTCTGATTGCTGTGGCTAGGACTTCCAGTACTGTGTTGAACAACAGTGGTGAGAATGGACATTCCTGTTGTGTTCCTGACCGTAGGGGGAAAGCTCTCAGTTTTTCCCCATTGAGGATGATATTAGCTGTGGGTCTTTCATATATGGCCTTTATGATGTTGAGGTATGTTCCCTCTATATCTACATTGTTGAGGGGTTTTATCAAGAATGGATGCTGTAGGGGCGCCTGGGTGGCTCAGTCTGTTAAGTGTATGCCTTCAGCTTAGGTCATGGTCCCAAATTCCTGGGATCAAGCCCCACATTGGGCTCCCTGCTCAGCAGAGAGCCTGCTTCTCCCTCTCCCTCTGATGTTCCCCCTGCTATGCTCTCTCTCTCTCTCCCTCTATTAAATAAATAAAATCTTGAAAAAAAAAGAATGGATGCTATATTTTGGCAAATGCTTTTTCTGCATCTATTGAGAGGATCATATGGATTTTTATTCTTTCTCTTATTAATGCAGTGTATCACATTGATTGATTTGTAGATATTGAAATACACCTATAGCCAAGGCATAAATCCCACTTGATTGTGCTAATTCTTTTAATATACTCTTGAATTTGATTTGCTAGTATCTTTTTGAGAATTTCTGCATCCATGTTCATCAGGGATATTGGTATGTAATCCTCTTTTTTGTGGGGTCTTGTGTGGTTTTGGAATCAAGGTAATGTTGGCCTCATAGAAAGAGTTTGGAAGTTTTCCTCCTGTTTCTATTTTTTCGAATAGTTTCAGAATAATAGGTATTAACTCTTCTTTAAATGTCTGGTAGAATTCCCCTGGGAAGCCATCCAGACCTGGACTCTTGTTTGTTAGGAAATTTTCGATTACAGATTCAATTTCTTTGCTGGCTATGGGTCTGTTCAAGTTTTCCATTTCTTCCTGTTTCAGTTTTGGTAGTTTGTATGTTTCTAGGAATTTATCCATTTCTTCCAGACTGCCCAATTTGTTGGCATATAATTGCCCATAATATTCTCTTCTAATTGTATTTCTGTGGTGTTGGTTGTGATCTCTCCTCTTTCTTTCAGTATTTCATTTATTTGGGTACTTTCTTTTTTCTTTTTGATAAGTCTGCCTAAGGGTTTATCAATTTTGTTAATTCTTTCAGAGAACCAGCTCCTAATTTTGTCGATCTGTTCTACTGCCTTTTTTATTTCTATATCATTTATTTCTGCTCTAATCTTTATTATTTCCCTTCTTCTGCTGGTTTTAGGCTTTATTTGCTGTTCTTTTTCCAGCTCCTTTAGGTGTAAGGTTACGTTGTGTATTTGAGACTTTTCTTGCTTCTTGGGGAAGGCCTATATTACTATATACTTCCCTCTTGGATGCCTTTGCTGCATCCCAAAGGTTTTGGACTGTCGTGTGTTCATTTTCCTTTGCTTCCATGTGTATTTTTATTTCTTTGTTAATTTCTGGGTTAATCCACTCATTCTTAAGTAGAATGTTCTTTAACCTCCATGTATTTGTGGTCTTTCCAAATTTTTTCTTGTGGTTGACTTCAAGTTTCATACTGCTGTGATCTGAAAATATGCATGATATGATCTCAATCTTTTTTACTGGTTGAGGCCTGACCTGTGACCCAGTATGTGATCTATTCTAGAAAATGTTCCATGTGCACCAGGAAAGAATGTGTATCCTGCTGCTTTAGGATGAAATGCTCCAAATATTAAGTCCATCTGGTCCAGTGTGTCATTCAGAACCGTTGTTTCCTTGTTGATTTTCTTTGTTTCCTTGTTGCTTAGATGATCTGTTCATTGCTGTGAGTGGGATGTTAAAGTCCCCTATTATTGTATTATTACCAGTGAGTTTAAGTTTGTTATTAATTGATTTATATATTTGGGTGCTCCAAAGTTGGGGTGTATAAATATTTACAATTGTTAGATCTTCTTGTTGGATAGACCACTTTATTATGATATAGTGCCTTTCTTCATCTCTTGTTACAGTCTTTAGCTGAAAATCTAGTTTACCTGATATTAAGTATGGCTACTCCAGCTTTCTTTGATGTTCTTCAGCATGATAAATCATTCTCCAACCCCTCACTTTCAGTCTGGAGGTGTCTTTGGGTCTAAAATGAGTCTCTAATAAGTAGCATATCAATAAAGTGTTGTTTTTTAAATCCATTCTGATACCCTATGTCTTTTGATTGGAGCATTGAGTCCATTTACATTCAGAGTAATTATTGATAGATATGAATTTAGTGCCATTGTATTACCTGTAAAGTTGCTGTTCCTGTAGATTGTCTCTGTTCCTTTCTAGTCTTTGTTGCTTTTGGTCTCTCTTTCTCACACATAAGGTCCCCTTTAATATTTTTTGCAGAGCTGGTTTAGTATTCACGAACTCCTTTAGTTTTTGTTTGTCTTGGAAACTCTTTTTCTCTCCTTCTATTCTGAATGACAGCCTTGCTGGATGACGTATTCTTGGCCGTGTACTTTTCTCATTTAGTATGTTGAATATATTATGCCACGGTCTTCTGGCCTTCCAAGTTTCTGTGGACAGATCTGCTGCTAACCTTATGTGCCTACACTTGTAGGTTAAGGACTTTTGTCCCTAGCTGCTATCAGAATTCTCATTGTATCTTTGTGTTTTGCAAGTTTCACTATGATATGTTTTGGTGTTGACCTACTTTTGTTGATTTTGAGGGGAGTGGAGTTCTCTGTGACTCTTGCACTTGAATGCCTGTTTCCTTCCCCAGATTAGGGAAGTTCTCAGCTATAATTTGTTCAAATAGACCTTTCGCCCCTTTTCCCCACTATTCTTCTTCTGGGATTCCTTTGATACAGATATTATTGTACCTTATGGAATCTCTAAGTTCCCTGAGTCTACCTTCATGATCTAATAGCTTTCTTTCCCTCTTCCTTTCAGCTTCATTATTTTCCATAATTTTATTTTCTACATCACCTATTCATTCCTCTGCTTCTTCCATCCTCCTTGTGATTATATCCCATTGGTTTTGTTATCTCAGTGATAGCATTTTTTATTTTGGCCTGACTACCTCTTAGGTCTTTTATCTCTGCAGCAAGGGTTTCTCTGGCATCTTCTAAGCTTTTTTCAAGCCCCACAAGTATTCTTATGACTGTTGCTCTAAATTCTTGTTCACATATATTGCTGTTTTAAGAAAATCCCTGGTGGTGATTTCTTCTTGATCTTTCTTTTAGGGAGAATTCCTTTCTTGTCATTTTGTATGTTTCCTGTTCCTGAGAATAATGCTGTATTAAGAAGGGCTCATACACTGTCCAGGGTATAGCACTCCAGGAAGTGTTTCTATTGTATGCTGTGTGCCCTCTGCTGTTTCATTTTGGCTGCCCTTTCCCACAGGTCAGTCTTCTGCAAAGTTCCACCTTGCTTGCAATGGGGAGTGTTTGGGCCTTTAACTAGGTGTGCTTTGATTTGTTTGTTAAAATAAGCCTGGAAAAAAAGAAAGGCTGAAAGAAAAGTCTAATCCCCCCCCCCCAAAAAAAAGAAAGGAAAAGGAACAAAAACAAACAGACAGACAAACAAAAACTATAAGCCTGATTCCAAAGAAAAAGAAAGGGGGAATAAAAGAAAAAGAAAAAGAAAAAAAGAAGCATGATCAAAAAAAAAAAGAAGAAGAAGAAGAAGAAGAAAGGAAAAGGAAACCAAAACACAAACAAACAAAGAAAAAAACTATAAACCTGATTCCAAAGGAAAAAAAGAAGAAAAAAGAAAAGAAAAGAAAAAAAAAAAGCCTAGTCATATTTCCACCAGGACTGAAGCTGACATTTTGGAGCACTCTATGATCAGTATACTTGGTGGATGAGAGGTGCCTGTGCTGGTCTTCTGGGAGAGAGGTGAGACATGCTGGCTCACAGTCAGACCTGCCCTAGTAACCATGCACTTGCAAGGTACAGAGGGGTGGGGTTTGGTGTAAGCAGCTCCCACCTCCACGGGGGGCACTGTGTTGCTTACTGAAGTCTGACCCTGTTGGTGGCAATGGGGAAAATGGCACCACTACACTCTATCCCCTTCTCTGGACAGCAGATCTTGTGCCTGCCACTGTTCAGGTTGCCCTCACAGAAAAGTGAACAATCTCCCCTCTTGTGTCCCAGTCTTCTGTCAGAGCTCTGACCTCACCCCATCTGTGCTTGGGGCTGTGAGTGTGCCCAGTGCCACAGCTCTCCTGTGTTTTATCTCTGGCATGTGGCTGGGATTCAAAACGCCAAATCTTAAAGGACTGGGCATGGCACGGACCCATCCCCTCCTCCAGAGGACAGCCTCGCCACACTATGTCTATGCCATTTTGTCCCAGAGAAAGTCACACACCTTCACGGGTGCCCAGATTCTATGGTGAAGCACAGCAAAAAGCAGCAACCAGGTTATTTGCCCTCTGTGCACCTCTGTCCCCTGCCAATGAACAGCCACTCAAGGTGCCTGCAGAGTCTTTTGCCCTTGGAGAGGCAATATAACCTCTTTCATATGTACTCCAGGAAGGTTAATGTTCTCTCCCAGTGCAACCCAGGGGATCCTATACCAGACTGTCCACTCCCAGGCCTGTGCCCTCCTTCTCCCCAGGAGCACATGTTCTAGCTCAATTCTGGCAAATGTATCAGACCTCTAAAATCTCAGAATCTGAGCTCCACAGCTGCTTGCAAAACCCTGCAATACTCAGTTCCTTTTACTTCCTAGTCAGTGGTCCTGAGGAGGTGTTATTCTTGCATGAACCCAACGTTCCACTCTCTCTCCCCCTCTCTCTCTCCCTTCTCTCTCTCTGTGGAAAGGGTTCCCTGCCCTCTGCAGCAATGGGATTTTCTCTCCCCCAATTTGCATCCACACACCTCACACCTGCCATGCTTTCTCCCTCCACTACGCATATCATTCTCCCAATCTTCAGATCAATTTCCCAGGTATTCCAAATGATCTGACATCAATCCAGCTATGTTTGAGGGAGGAGGCAAACCCAGAGTCCCCCTAATACTCTGCCATCTTAACTCCTCAACTCACATCTTCTTTAACCATTCATCAGTCTATGGACATTTGGGCCCTTTCCATAATTTGGCTATCATTGACAATGCTGATATAAACATCAGGGGGCATGTATACCTTCAAATCAGTATTTTTGTACCCTTTGGGTAAATACCAAGTAGTGCAATTTCTGGATTATAAGATAGTTCTATTTTTAACTTTTTGAGGAACCTCCATACTGTTTTCCAGAGTAGCTGCATCAGTTTGTGACAAGAAACCATCAAAATCCTAGAGGAGAACACAGGTAGCAACCTCTTTGACATCAGCCATAGCAACTTCTTACTAGACATGTCTCCAGAGGCAAGGGAAACACAAGCAAAAATGAATTATTGGGACTTCATCAAGATAAAAAGCTTCTGCGCAGTGAAGGAAAGAATAAAACTAAAAGGCAGCCTACATAATGGGAGAAGATATTTGCCAATAACATATATGATAAAAGGTTAGTAACCAAAATATATAAAGAACTTATCAAACTCAACACCTAAAAAAAAATTTTTTTTTTAAAGACTTCATTTATTTGACAGAGAGAGAGACTTAGCGAGAGAGGGAACACAAGCAGGGGGAGTGGGAGAGGGAGAAGCAGGCTTCCCGCTGATCAGGGAGCCCGATGCAGGGCTTGATCCCAGGACCCTGGGATCATGACCTGAGCCGAAGGCAGATGCTTAACGACTGAGCCACCCAGGCGCCCCTAAAAAAAATTTTTTTTAAGGGGAAGGGATAACTTAGCAAGATACTAAGAAGGAAGAAAGACTCAGGGATCAAACCTCTTCTGCACTTGACTTGAGTCTCTGGTCCTTAGACAAGTGGTGGAGCCATCCTCAGAACTACCAAATATGTCTCAAATTTCTGTCCCTCCTCCCCCACCCTTGCTTTGTTTAGGGTCACATCATCTCTTCCCCCAGTTACTATATCTTAACCAGTCTTCTTTCTAGTCTCTCTCCATACCACCTTCCACACAGCTATTAAACAGATATGTTAAAGATATATTTCTGGCCATGCCACTCCTTTGCCTAGTAGCCATCAGTTAGACCTCATGGTCCTCATAATAAGTCTAAACTTCTCAGCAAGAAATAGAAAGTTGTCATGATCTGCCCCCACCTATTTATCTAGCCTAATCGCTCGTTCACTTTGTCCTCTCAACTTGAACTTTTGCTCTCATTCTGCATATGACTTCTAGTCCATTGAACATGCTGTGCATTCTCTCACCTCTGGCCCATTATTCCAAAGCATCTGGAATCTGTCCTCCTGCAAGGTGGTGTAGTGATGGATGAGGTCAATTTTCTCTTGTCTTAAAAATTGCAATTCATCTTTTCCATGTAATTTCTTTATTTTAGACAATAAAAGAACAGTTTGTGATAAAATGTTCATAACAGCAAAATGTTCATCAAATTACCCTGAGGTTTATTTAGAAATGTTCTTATCTATCCCTGGGACTATTTTCTAATCATTCCTGAAAATTATTTCCTAAACTATGACACTCCTTTTGAGTTAAATGAAGTGTGTATATTTGTATATACGGCACCTTATGGAAACTACATTTTATGCTGTTGGGATGAATGCAGTAGCTGTCTCACAGACTGAAACAAAATGTTCTATAATTATAATACAGAAGAACTGGTAAGATAAACTTGAGAACTGTAACTAAGGGCTCACCATGCCTCTAACTACATGTTCAGTTTTCTTGTACATTATCTCACAGTTTAAAAAGTTAATTTCTTTTCTAAGTGCTCTGAATAGAATAGTATTATTTTTACACTGAAAAATTAATAAAATGTAGCTTTTTCTGTGGGACCAGAAGGAGAGATTTAGGTTAGTTTTCAAAGAACAGACACCCACCAGAAGCAGCTCTCATTGAATACCTTTAGTCTCAAACTGACAGGTCTGCTGGAGACAACTGGAGTTATGACTACAGCCAACAGGTGCACTCACTCAAACTTCAGGGTTGGCAACCCAGCACAGAGTACTGGATGGTTCACACACACTCACACTAACACTCATGTGCACTTACCAAAAGATCCTTCTTGTTTGGATCTTACCACCACTTGACTACACTCACTGCAATTCTGTGCTCTATTCTAAGACTCTCTCCCCTTCAGGGATCTAATATGTGACCAAAGACCCCTCTGCATCTTTGAGCTCTTCTTTACTACCCACTTGATTTAATGACTCTTAGCTCCCTGAGGGCACTGCCTCCCCAAGACCCTCTAAAATGGAGGCTGTTTTTCGTCTTATATCCCACCGTGCTCATAATCAGTATCTCCTGTACTCCCCACTGCTTCTTCCAGATCATCACTTCCCCTTCCAGTGCAAAGTCCCTCCTCCCCTAAGCTTACCATTTGGCAATATCATCTCTTCTTTATTTTCAGTGTAGTTTATTGAACTCCTGGCCATCCTCCCCCATTCACTGAAGACTTTAGTTCCCTCCATCATCTCTGACACCTTAATGTCCACATAGATGACATTCCTAATGTCCTTACATCAATTCTTTGACCTCTTTATTTCCAGTTATATTTTCTTCTGCTTTTACTCAGCAACCCACTTTCAAAAATCACAACAGGAACACACTACAGCCAACCAAAATCAATAGTCTGACTATAACCTTTTTTCCTGCCTCTTTTGTTCAAGTGCATCTCCTTCAGCAGTCCTCAGCCACAGGGAACCCTTCATTTTCTCTTGCTAGCCCCTATGGTCTTCACTTATATCCTTACTCAGTTTATTTATTTTTTTAAAGATTTATTTATTTATTTTAGAGAGAGAGAAAGAGTGTGCAAGTGGGGGGAAGGGCAGAGGGAGAGGAAGAGAATCTCAAGCAGACTCCCCACTGAGTGCGGAGCTCGACTCCGGGCTTGATCTCACAACTCTGAGATCATGACCTGAGCCAAAATCAAGAGTCAGACACTTAACCAACTGAGCCACCTAGGTGCCCCTACCCTTATTCAGTTTAGATGGCATAACATTTATGTTAATATTGCCATTCTGTATGTGCCACAACACTGTTCCATTAAGTTAGTGAAATAAACTCACACTCACTACTACAAGGCTTCAAAATCATTTCAAAATTTCTTCATCTTCCAGTTATTTTAAGGTGTTTTCAGGAGGTGCCTCATATGTGTTCAGGAAAAAATTTTTTTTTCTTGAAGTATAATTGACATATAACATCATATTAGTTTCAGGTGTACAACAAAATGATTCTATATATGTATATACTGCAAAATGATTACCATAATAAGTTTAGTTACCCTCCATCATTTTACAGAGTTATGAAACATTTTTCTCATGATAACCTTCAAGATCTACCCTTTTAGCAACTTTCAAATATGTAATACAGTATTATTGACTACGGTCACCATGCTGCACATGATATCCCCATGACTTATTTATTTTATAACTGGAAGTTTGTACCTCTTGATCACCTTAACCAATTTCACACATACCCCTACCCCCTTCCTTCTGGCAGCCACCAATCTGTACTCTGTATCTGTGAGTTTTGTTTTGTTTCATTTGTTCACTTGTTTTGTTTTTTAGATTACCTGTACAAATGAAATCATACTATATTTTTCATCTTCTGTCTGACTTATTTCACTTAGCGTAATACCCTCAAGGTCCATCCATGTTGTCACAAATGGCAAGATTTCATTTATGGCTGAGTAGTACTCCGTTATGTATGCATGTATCACATCTTCCTTCTCCATTCATTCAGCTGTGGACACTTGGGTTGCTTCCATATCTTGGTTATTGTAAATAATGCTGCAATAAAAATAGGGGTGCATATAGCTTTTCAAATTAGCAGTTTTATCTTCTTTAGGTAAATACCCAGTAGTGGAATTACTGGATTATATGGTATTTGTATTTTTAATTTTTCAAGGAACTTCCATTCTGTTTTCCACAGTGGGCTGCACCAATTTACATTTTCACCAACAATGTACAAAGGTTCCTTTTTCTCTACATTCTCACCAACATTTGTTATTTCTTAACTTTTTATTTCCAGCTATTCTGACAAATATGAGGTGGTATCTCATTGTGGTTTTGATTTGCATTTCCCTCATGATTAGTGATGTTAAACATCTTTTCATGTGTCTGTTGGCATTTGTATGTCTTCTTTGGAAAAATGTCTATTCGGGTCCTCTGCCCATATTTTAGTCAGATTATTTGTTTTGTTGTTGTTGTTGTTGAATTATATAAGTTCTTTATATATTTTGGATATTAACTCTTTTGAGTTCACCTTATTTGGAGCTCTCTAGGCTTCCTGAATCTGGATGTCTGATCTTATTCCCCAGATTAGGTAAATTTTCAGCCATTATTTTTTTCAAATACACTTCCTGCCCCTTTCTCTCTGTCTTCTATAATGTGAATGTTATTCCACTTGATGTTGTCCTACAGGTTGCTTAAGCTAGCTTCACTTTTTTAAATTCTTTTTTTCTTTTTGCTGCTTTGTTTGGTTAAGCTTTACTTTCTTCTAGGTCACCTATTCTTTCTTCTGTTTCTTCTAGTTTGCTGTTGAAACTCTCTAGTATATTTTTCAGTTCAGTTACTATGTTATTCATCTCTATGACTTTCTGTTTGGTATTTTATATCTCTTTGAGAAGTTCTCACTGTGTTCATCCATTCTTCTCCCAAGTCCAATGAGCATCTTATGATGATTACTCTGAGCTCTTTATCAGGTAAATTATTTATCTCCATTTCATTAAGGTTTTTTTCTGGCATTTTATCTTGTTCTCTCATATGGAATAGATTCCTCTGTTTCTTCATTTTGCTTGACTCTGTTTTTTTTCTACATATTAGGCAAAACTGCTATCTCTCCCAGTCTTGAAGGGGTGGTCCTGTGTAGGAGATAAACCTTATCATTGAAACATGCCCTAGCTCTTGGTTGTCTCTCAAACTTTTTGATTGTCTAAGCAGACTGATTTACTCTTGATAGGTCTCAGTTATTGATAGGTCTCAATTGTGTGCCAAGATCTGTGAGTGTTACAGAGGGAGGGATCTCAATCAGCACCTAGATTCAGGCTGATTGGAAGCTAGTCCCTCAGGCAGCCACTTTTAAGGTATGCAAATATATACAGTTCTGTGGGACAGCAATTACAGACCCTGCTGGACTCCAGACCAGGGAGTCTGGAGATATCTCCATGGCAACAGTTCTAAAAACTGGCAGCTTTGGTGGGGCCACAGGAGCAGTGCTGGAGTGGACACATCCACTGTTGCTAGCAGGTTAGGAGGAGAGTGCAAAAATGGCTCCTACTAATGCTGGCACTAGCAAGGTAGAGGGAGAAAGTAAAAATGGTGCCCACCAGTGCCTCTGTCTCTGAGAAAGTCCCAATAGGCTCCTGCCCCTCTGGCAGACAATCTAAGGTTAAAAAATGAATTTCCTTCACAAGTTGTCTAGGTGTTTTTCATACTGCTACTTTTGTACTGGATCCCAGGGCTAGTGAATTCATTCATGAGCCCTTTAAAAGAGGACTATCCATTCCCTACAGCCCTATGTTTTCCTGGGTTTTAGATGTTTTGGGAGCTTGTCCCTCTGGTGCAGGTCCTAAGGGTTGGTGTGTTTGATGTGGGGCAGAAACACCTCTCTCCTCATGGAGAAACCCTGTATTTGTGATATAACTCCCAATTGTGGGTTGCCACAAGGGGGGTGGTGGGAGGTTGGTGAGACTTCATCCCTGCCTCTCCTATCCATCTTGATGTGGCTCTCTTTTATGGCTTTTATCCTTTGTTGTGGAGGAGCTGTTGAACGAATTTTCAAGTCTTTTTCAGAGGGATTTGTTCCATATGTAGCTGTAAATTTTTGTATGCATGGGAGGAGGTGAGTTCAGGATCTTCCTATGCTGCCATCTTGAACCACCTCCTAATTAATTCTTAATTACTCATGTTCTCCTTTCTCTCTTGGGTTTAGGTCCCTGTCTCTGTGAGTAACAACCAAGGCCTCCCCTGCTGTAACCACCCCACTGGTGCTGGTTGATGTCCCACTGGTACCCACATAAGATGAGCTGTGCTAAGCTTAACTACAGGGAGATTTCAATGCGCCAAGACGTGTTGTTGTGCTGGTTCCTGGTGCTGCCCATGGTACTCTCCCCATTAATGCCAATGGGGTCACTTTTGGTTTTGAAGCTGCTCTGATGAGAATGTGAGGAATTCTTCTCATCCCCATTTTTGTGCTACCTTCTGTTAGCATCTGTTAGAGAATTTTTAAATATACCTCTTTTCTCTCCTTCCTCTTACAGGTACCCCTTTTTCTCTAGAGATCAAACACAAACCCATAATAGCCTTTATTACGGACTGAATGTTTGTGTCCCCTCTAAATTCATGTGCTAAAATCCTAACCCCCAATGTGATTGTATTAGGAAGTGAGGCCTTCAGGGGGTGATTAGATCATGAAGGTGGAGTTCTCATAAATGGGATGAGTGCTTTTATAAAAGATACACCAGAGAGCATCTCACCCCTTTTGCCATGTGAGGACAAAGCAATACTGTCATATATAAACCATGAAGCAGGCCCTCATAAGACACAGAATCTGCTGATGCCTTGATCTTGAACTTCCCAGTCTCCAGAACTGTGAGAAATAAATGTTTGCTGTTTAAGCCACCCAGTCTATGGTATTTTTGTTATAGCAGCATGAACAGACTAAGACAGCCCTGAATTAGTCTGCTGGGGCTGCCATAAGAAAATGTCACTGACTGGGTGGCTTGAAGTCTAAAAGTCTAAGATCAAGGTGCCGATAGAGTTGGTCTCTGGTGAGATTTCTCTCTTCAGTTGGAGACAGGACCTCCTTACTGTGTCTTTACATGGCCACCCTGATGTTTATAGCAGCAATGTCCACAATAGCCAAACTGTGGAAAGAGCCAAGATGTCCATCAACAGATGAATGGATAAAGAAGATGTGGTATATATATACAATGGAATATTATGCAGCCATCCAAAGGAATGAAATCTTGCCATTTGCAAATACGGATGGAACTGGAGGGTATTATGCTGAGGGAAATAAGTCAATCAGAGAAAGACATGTATCATATGATCTCACTGATATGAGGAATTCTTAATCTCAGGAAACAAACTGAGGATCGCTGGAGTGGTGGGGGGTGGGAGGGTTGGGGTGGCTGGGTGATAGACACTGGGGAGGGTATGTACTATGGTAAGTGCTGTGAATTGTGTGAGACTGTTGAATCACAGACCTGTACCTCTGAAACAAATAATACATTATATGTTAGAAAAAAAAAAAGAAGAAGATAGCATGAAGGGAAAAATGAAGAGGGGGGAATTGGAGGGGGAGATGAACCATGGGAAACTATGGACTCTAGAAACAAAGTGAGGGTTCTAGAGGGGAGGAGGGTGGGGGAATGGGTTAGGCTGGTGATGGGTATTAAAGAGGGCACGTACTGAATGGAGCACTGGGTGTTATACGCAAACAATGAATCATGGAACACTACATCAAAAACTAATGATGTAATGTATGGTGATTAACATAACATAATAAAATTAAAAATAAAAAATAAAAAAAAATGGCCAAGCACATGAAAAGACGTTCAACATCATTAGTCATTAGGGAAGTGCAAATCAAAACAACAGTAAGGTATCATTTATTTCATATCCACCAGAAGGGCTATAATTAAAACAATAATAATAAGTTGTGGAAAATTGGAACCCTCATACATGCTGTTGGAAATGAAGAATATTGCATCCAGTCTGGAAAACATTTTGGCAGTTCCTCAAAAAGTCAGGCAGAATTACCTTATGACCCACAATTCCACTCCTAGCTATGTATCCAAAAGAACTGGAAACAGACAAACAAATACTTGTACACAAATGTTCTTGGTAGCACAGTTCATGATAACCAAAAGGTAGAAACATGCTAAATGTCCATCAAGGGATGAGTAGATAGACAAAATATGATATATACATACAAAGAAATTATTCAGCCATAAAAAAGAATGCAGTACTGATACATGCTACATCATGGATAAACCTTGAAAACACACTTAGTGAAAGCAGCCACACACAAAAAGTCACATATTAGTTACTTCCATTTATATGAAATACCCAGAATAAGTAAATTCATAGAGACAGAAAGCAAATAGGTGGTTGCCAAGGGATGAGGTGAGGGGGAGTGACTGCTAATTGGGTATAAGGTTTTCTCTTGGGATGACAAAAATGTTTTAGAACTTAATAAATATTTAATATTTGGTATATTGGCTTTCAGTTGAGGTGAAATTTACATGACATAAAATTAACCATTTTAACGTGTGCAATTCAGAGGCATTTAGTACTTTCACAATGTTGTGCAATCACTACACTCTTAAGTTCTAAAATTGTTATACATTATAAACAACTAATTAGAAAATTTAATTTTTAAGGATTCCCATATACTACTAACAAATATTGTAAGACAATTATAAATAAATCCCACAAAAGATATTCTAGACCTCTATGAAACAAAAAAATTACAAAATTTTATTAAAAGAAGAAACTAAATGAATGAACAGACCATGGTCATAGATATGGGAATTCTATATAATAATTCCTCTAGAATTAGTTCATAAATTTAGTATAATCCTTTCTAAACCATGGCAGTGTTTTTCATTGATTTTAAAAAGATAATCCTAAAATTCATATTAAAGAAAAAGAGGCCAAGAATAGTCAGGTAGTTTTAAAGAATATAAGGGAAGGAACTTGCCTTACCAGATAACATAACATATTGAAAAAGTTAAAATTACCAAAATTAGAAAGGCTTTGGGGCAGGGATATATAAATAAGTCAGTAGAACAGAATCAAGAGCTAAAACAAATCTACATTTATATGAAAACTTGATGTATGACATGTGACTTTCAAATCAGTGAAGAGAGGATGGTGCAGTAAAAAAAAATGCTATCTATATGAAAAAAATAAAACTAGATCTTTCCTTCATTTCATGCTAAAATTAGTTTCAAATTTATTAAAGGCACAAGTATGAAAAGCAAAACTTTAAAAGCTCTGGAAGGCAATATGCATTGTCTCTATGTTTGAAAGACTGTCTTATTCAAAAGGCACAAAAATCCCACAAAATAAAGGAAAACTCTAAGAAATTTAGTTGCATTAAAATCCCTGTCTAACAAAAGATCCATTAAAGTTAAAATGTAAGCTACAGACTAGGAAATATGTTTCCAACTCATGTAACTGACAATAGGTTTAGATCAAGAATACATAAACAAATAAATACCTAAAACTCAAAATAAAAGACAACTCAACAGAAAAATGGGAGGGGCACCTGGGTGCCTCTGTTGGTTTCGAGTCTGTCTTAGGCTCAGGTCATGATCCCAGAGTCCCTAGATTGAGCCCTGCATTGGGCACCTTGCTCAGTTGGTGAGCCTGCTTCTCCTTCAGCCTGTCACCCTGCTTGTTTTTTCTCTCTCTCTCTCTGAAATAAATAAGATCTAAAAAAAAAAAAAAAAAAAAAACGGGAAAAGATCATAAACAGGCAATTCACAGAAGAGGAAACATGAATGTATAATAAACAAATGAAAAGATTTTCAATCTCACTAATTTTCAATGAGATGTTTCACACCTCACACAAAATTTTAGTTGGATTATCCAAGAATGGTGAGATGGGGAAATAAGAACAGTTATACGCTGCTGGTGGTGGTGTAAATTACTACACCACATTAGAGAGCTAACAACGTGATTAGTCAGAAAATCCAGAAATTCCTTTCAATATTTATATACCTTAGAAATACATATGTACTCAATAAGATATGTTCCAGGGTGTTTATTGCTGCATGGCTCATAACTGGGGAAATCTGAAAACAACCTTAATATTTCTATCAATTCTGGAATGGATAAATAAGCCATGGTGGACTCATATCATAGAATACAGCGATTAGTATGAAAGAAATACATCTATACATATCAATATAGGTGAATATTGAAAACAAAATATCAAATTAATAAAGCAAGTTGTAAAAACATTTATAGGATATCACTCATGTAAAATTTAAAAACACTTTGAACAATGCTGTTTTTATGGATACACACAGGCATACGAATAAAGAAAAATATGTGTCAGTAATGGCATAATCAACTTCAGGATGTGGTTATCTCTGGGAAGATAACCCAGTGGAATGGAGAAAGGAGACTTAGTTAGAGCTGTAAGCTTTTATTTACTTAAAAATAAAATTATCTGAAGCAAAATGAAAAACTAATATGTAGTAAATATGAGTGGTAGATGTCTGTCACATAATTTTTTAGACTTTAAAAATATGCTCCTTAAATATGTCAGAGAAATGGATAAAACACATCTTTCCATTTATTCAACACAGACCCTGTGCTAAGTGTTGGAAAAGCATAGGCAAATAAGTCACAGTCCTTGCTACTGTTGAATTCAAAGTCTCATAGAAGATCGATATATAAATACTTTAATGTGTGACAGTGGCAGATACAAATAACAGCTATAAGTGGAGGATTCAGTGAGCACACAAAACAGGGATGATCAACTCTACCTCAGTAGAATTTCCTTGTACAGATGCCGAAGGTCTTTGGAAAGTAATTACAAGTGGTTTCCTTACCAATGGGAAGAATTCAAATCAAATGCATTGCTTCACATTTTAGCACATTCATAGTTAGAGTTTTATTAGCATTTGTACAAGGAAACTGAGTCATAACACTTGTGAGTCAGGATTTCTTCCTGTAATTTTAAATCTCTGTGCCTTGAAAGAACTTGGGTGAATAAATCCTTGCAGAAGGGCCTGACTTTGGCCCCTAGATATAACAACAGGACTTAATGTGAAAAAAGTTACTAGAGTATAAATTTGGTGAAAGAGGTTATTCAAATTCAGATTCAAGTTGATCCGTAGGATGTATACTTGTCCCAAATGGACAAACCAAGGTCAATTTCTCTGAACGTTGTGAACCCAGTCACCTCTAAGATTGTATTAGGACACTACTTCCTCATATTATACTGCTGATTATTTTTAAAGGTTCAATCTACATATAAAGCTACCTCTTGGGGGAAGATTTCTCTACTTCAGAATTGCTCAAGGAACACTCCAAGCTACGGGCTCAAATTTTTCCTCGTATATTTACATGATCTAGTAGTACTTGGGATGGGATCCATTTATTGTTTATATTATAGAGCTTCCCCTTCTGTCCATAAATTCCTTAATGGTTATTTCAAATGTATGGCAAGCTCTCATCAATAAATTGGAAGCCTTGGTTTCTCAGGTTAGTATTCTATGCAGGGCAGGGCATCCTACCAATGGCCATCATTAAAAATGAGCACTGAGAAATGTGCAGAATTGCTGAAGCATTATATTGTACACCTGAAACTAATATAACATTCTATGTTAATTATACTTCAATAAAAAATAGTGTATGATTGCAGCGTGTATGTGCCTCTCTTTAGCATTGACTTCCCAAAAGAAGAATCAGGTAAGAGTAGTGTGATCATATAATTTATCCAGAATATGTTGTTGTATGTGTGCCAGAAGTTATACTTTTATTTACTTTATATACTTAGAAGATTAATATACAGTTGTAAGGTCAACATAAGCCTTCCAATGGAAGTACTTCATTTGGTTTAAGTACATCTTCAGAGACAAATGGGCAATTCCAGGACCTTTACAATGGCAGTGAATCTTCACATTACTGAAATGCCTCCAAAGTTTACAATTAGTGCAATACACACACACACACACATTAAAGGTGTTCAACATTATGTTAAAATGAAAATTTGCATTATTTTTAAAGATTTTTAATGATCGGGCGCCTGGATGGCTCAGTTGGTTAAGCGACTGCCTTTGGCTCAGGTCATGATCCTGGAGTTCCAGGATCGAGTCCCACATTGGGCTCCCTGCTCAGCAGGGAGTCTGCTTCTCCCTCTCCCGCTCCCCCTTCTTGTGCTGTCTCTCTCTCTCACTCTCTCTCTCAAATAAATAAAATCTTTAAAAAAAAAGATTTTTAATGATCATTTTTGTTTCTTCATCTCCCCAAATTCAGGAGGCAGAACCAGTAAGCAACATGAAAGCAAAATTTCTATAAAAATGCTTAACATTAGCATAAGATTTTCAGTAAACATCTATAAGTACAAATATTACCAAAAGGCATCAAAGGAGCCAGAACACTTTTCACAATAAAGGAGGTACTATTAAGAATCATGCCAGGAACACAGGCAGTATCCAGGCCTATCCAGGCCATCAGACCACATGATCACCCTAGGTACATTCGTATGGATCTCTACATGGTTATGTATGGTCACACTTCATTCAGGCATTAGGGGTATATTTTTTTATTATTTTATATAAGAGCATTCTGTAGGAAATTATATTGCTCAATGTTTAGATGTTCTACGAATCCCTTACTGAGGTTTATTTTTATGACCATGATGGGCATTTGTTAACACCCACTTTGAAATTGTTCCAAACTAAAATTCTTGTGGCCATGTTTTGAGGGCCTTGGTCACCCATCTGTTCATGAGCTGGAATAGACTTAAAATTATTTTTAGGAGAAATCTTGGCTTTCTCCTCAGTACTTGCTCAATCCATCACTCCAAGGAGTTGGAGTGGCCTCCTACTCTAACACATGCAAATCCATAATTCTGCATGGAAAAATACATTATTAAAAAGATAAGGTATAAATATTATATTGGGAAAAATATGTTCAAAAGAGAATACAAGAGCTCCTACAGAGTGGCAAGCCTTCCCTCAGTTCAAAGAACTCATACTTACAGGTATGTGGGTCTGCATTTAACCAAAACACAGACTACCCCTCAAACACTTACTGGAGTGGATAATGTCAAACTCACTGCTACTCAGCACTTAGTTAAAAGTCTGATTGGAAGAAATATGTATTCTGCAGAACTGCCTGAATTATATGTTGTTTGTATGTCTTTTAAAACTTGAAAATTCATCCTTAAGAGAACATCAGGACACTTTCCTACCTGGCCTGCATTGCTTCAGCTGCTCATAAAATTTTCCTGCTACACTGTGCTGATTTATTCTGCCAACAGCCTGCACAGAGTGATGGTAGAGAAACAGTCCTATGAAGCTTATGATATTTTTTGTTGAGGATATTGTTCATTTTATAAACACACCCCTCTTTATGTGGTCCTTTAGAATAAATTCTCTAAGGGCTCAGAACCAGGAATAATTGTGCTATTCTGAAAAACTGATGTTTTATCTCATGGACACTGTGGCACTAAGTGTCTATTTTTGTCTTAGTGTTTGCTGCTAGAAACCTGAAAGCCAAATGGCCCTCCAACAGTGTTTCAGAACTCGTAACATGCATTTTGTGTTCTAACTTCACCTGTCATTGTAGCTTATTGTTCTTTTACTTTCTCTTTACCATAATTTCCTTGCTCATAAAAGCCTTTATGTACTGTACTTGTATTCATGGGTTTGGGGGAACAAAGTAAGGTATCTAAATACACAAATACATACATACATTCAAAAGAAAAAAAGAAAACCGAGAAAACCATCAAGCCTCATTTTATCATCTTGTAACATGAGATGACTGGGTACTATAATCTAATCTCTCAAGTTTTAATTTTATATAATTCTAAATTTTTGTTTCTCAAACTGGCTCAGCTTCTAATTTCTAACATCTTAAATCAGCTTCTACTCCTCAATTTCTCCATCTGCAAAATGGCAGTAATATTTTAGTTTATCCATATTCCTTACAACTACATAAAACAACACATGCTCCAAAGTCTACCTATTTATTTTTCTTTCTATAACACTCACTATAGGTAGCAGGAGTACATATGAACTCTACTGTGGCACTCTAAAATGTCACTTTGAGTCACTTCCTTCTGACAAACTGCTATGGTTAAGCCGTCTTTCCCCTGCTCCCCCTCCCCCCCAACCCAGCCACCAGCATTAACATCATATCAACCTAAAGAAATCTATTTCTTACATGTCACCTTCTAAACAAGCCATAAAATTTTAATTATCGTATTCTTTGCATCAAGAGCATAACAGAAAGAAAACATCTTTATTCTTTAATAAATGAACTGATACTATTTCAACACTGACATACTAATTCAGTTGAAAGACTTACAAGGCAAAATACAAAATTACCACATGCAGTGTTTGAGAAGCATCATAGCCTAGTGCTTATGAGCACAGACTGGGTTACAAATCAAACTCCTTGTACTCTAATCCCAGTTCTGCCACTTACTAGCTCCCAACTTCAGCAAAGTTACCCAACATCTCCATGCCTCTATTTTCTCATCTGTGAGATAGGGTAAGTTGATATAAGAACCAAATGAGTTGAAACAAGTAAAGCAACATAGTCAATGTTTATTATCATTACTCAGCCACAAATACTTAATGTATTAATAAGTAACACCCAGAATGAATTGAGCTATCATTGTTCATCCTACAAATACAAATGGAACAAATTTCTTTTTTAATAGGCTTTTTGTTTCCTTTTGGAACAGGAGCAACAACCACTAATCAGTGAGGAATAAGAATATAAGAATATGTAAAATTATTTCAATCACATGCCAATCTTCTCCTGGTAAAATAAAAAACACCACAAATCACAGATGTTTTAAAACATTTATGGAAATATATGCATGACAATTGTTAGAATTTCCCTATCTTCATTTTAAAAACATTTGCAATGGCCCTTGTCTTTTGGAAATTAAATAAAACAAATGATATAAATGGAAGAGGATCAGGGTTTTTAAGACACTCTGATGGCAGTAAATAAATATGGCCAAAGTGGCCCTCTAGCAAATCAATTCTCAATTCTTGGCCCAATTCACTGACATTTACATTTCATCAGTGCTTATCCAGACCATAGAATTAGTAAAACACGTGGCACTTTTTGTGAACTATACTTCATGATTTCCATTTTATCTGACATAACTTGTGTAATTAGAAAAAAAAAATTCATTAAGTAAAAAACATAACCTTTTGATTTTCGGTCACCCAACTTCTCTTTTCTCATAAATATTGAACTGGATATTTGTCTTTAGAGGAAGTGACTCTTCTCCTTACTTTAGGCTATTGCTACAGCTTTGGTTTTATGTGCCAATTTTTGAAAACAATTCTAGAATTCACACCATGAAACGTGAGTTATATGCCCACAGAGAATTGTTTCAATTTCCTGAGGGAGCTTAATACTTACCCACACCATATGGAAAGCAGCTTCCCAGTTCCCATTGCAGCACACCTATCTGAATATATTTAGTTTTGGTCTAACTTCAGCCCCCTCAATTTATGTAGAAACTGACAACTTCTTAGTGAGATCACTTTTTTGTCTTGTTATCATTCATTAAAGTGTTTAAATCTCTCACATCACTCAGGCTTAACTCTTTCTTCTGGAAGCCAGAATGACTAAAACACAAAACAGACAGCAAACCCTTGGTTGAGAGAGGCTCTATTTGTAGGCATTGCCCAACTTGTCACCATCTCCGTATTGAACAGTTCATTTCCCCTAAGTCACTTACAAAATCTCTCTCAGAGTTATACTATAATAATAGGACTTCATTTATGTCATATTTTCAACTTACTGTGTATTATAGCTATCATTTAGATTTGTTTTCCTAATACCTCACTAGAATCTGAAGAGGTCAATCTTTGCTCTAGGGTTTCTAGAAAGGTCTAGTTTCCTTATCTTTCTTCTATTACCCACAAAATAATTTTCCTTGCTTCATTTAGTTTAACCTTTTTAATTATTCCAGCCAATGGAACTCTTGAAGGCCATCCCATCATTACTCAAATTCTTCCAAGTGGAATGGTATCATATTTGAGCCACCCCCAGGGCGTAGCTTACTTCTATGGAATGGCACTCTGCTGCACATTCTCACTGCAGATTTCACTATCAGATTTACTGCCAGGAAAAATATCATCTTCAATAACATGCAGCTCATCACAATTGCTTTTTTACTGTTTGCCATTCTTGCTTTTCCTAGCCTGGTTGAGACTCAGGTAATTGTCTTATGAGGTTAATATATCATCATTTTATTCACAAGACCCTCTCTTTCTGACCTTTCTCTTTCTCCCCACCGAAGAGTAAACCAGAATAGCTACACAGAATGTCTCAAGTGACTGAAGTAAAAGGCATTTCCCATTTTACTGACTTTAAAATGAAACATTTCTATCATTTATTCATTCAGTCAAAAATATTTAGGGCCTGCTTCATGCCTGGCACTATTCTAGGTGCTAGAGATAGAGCAGTCAACAGCTCAGGCCAACCTCTGTATCACCCATTCGAGTGGGGTAGGGTAGAGAAATGGACATAAACAAGCATGAACACAGGTCACAAGATGTCAGGTGGTGGTAGGGTTGCGAAGGAGAATAAAGCAGGCTAAAGAAAAAGCCCACGCAGTGTGTTGCAGCGGGGGGAGAGCTGCCATTTGAACTAAAATAGCAGAACATCCTGGGTAACATATATACTGCAGAGAATACTCATTAAGCACATGCACTCTGGAGCCAGGTCACTTGGGTTAAATCCACTTGGGCTGTATACATAATAGCTGTCTGACTGTTCTGCTTATCTGCTCTTATGTGACAAATGACCCCAACACTCTGTGGTTTAAAATAATCATTTATTTGACTCATGAATCTGTGAGTCAGGAATTCTGACAGCACAGCAGAAAATGGTCATCTGTGTACATGACGTCTCTGGCTGCAGGTGAGGACTTGAACAGCTGGGAGCTATGGCCATGACAACGGGGGGCTCACTGAGCATCAATCCTTCTGTACATGGCCCTTCCACTTGGCGCCCTTCAGCCTCCCTTCAGTATGATGACCTCAAGGTCATCAGACTTTTCCATGTGTCTCAGGACTCCAGGAGCAAGTGCGCCAAGAGACAGGAAGTGGAAGCTGCCAAATCCTTAAGGCCTGGACCCAATGGCAAAGTGTTACTCTTGCCTATTATATTAGTGAAAGCGGACACAGAGCCCCTCAGTTTCAAGGGGAGGGAACTCCTACCATTGGGAGAGCATTAAAGAATTTGTGGACATCTTTAGTCTGCCAGAATGTCCTTGGACCAGCTCCATTGATTTCTCTACACTTTTGTTTCCTTAGCTATTAATATGGACAATAATAGGACCTTATAGGTTTGTTACAAGAATAAATTAGTTAATAAAAGTGTCTGGAATACAATAAGCATTCAATAAGTATTAACTGTTTTATTCTTTTTAAGCTATTTTTAATATCCCTTTAGTGTGAACACTGCAATTAAAATAACACATTTGCCCTTCAGACAAAGATAAACTGGACTTTAAAGATACGTGATGGTGTAGAATCTAACATATGATATTTCTTTTAGAAATGTACAAACTTTGACTAATTTTATAATGAATAACAACAGCTACTGCCCCTTCATGTTCCCTACCTCCTAAACACACATATACCTACACCCAAAGTCCCACACTTTTTCACTCTCTACCCTAGGAATGGGTTGGCAAACCAAGTCACATTCTTGGTCAGTTAGAAAGGATTTGGAAGAAAGAAAATGGGGACCATAGTGTTTTGTTATTGGTGATGGGATTCTCACTTTGGTTGCAGATGGTAAGCTTCTGGAAAAAATAGACACACCACAGGAAATGTAATTTTACATGACCCTGAATGCCTGCTTAAGAATGTCCAAACAGGGCGCCTGGGTGGCTCAGTTGGTTAAGCGACTGCCTTCAGCTCAGGTCATGATCCTGGAGTCCCTGGATCGAGTCCCGCATCGGGCTCCCTGCTCGGCGGGGAGTCTGCTTCTCCCTCTGACCCTCTCCCCTCTCATGTGCTTGCTCTCTCATTCTCTCTCTCTCTCTCGAATAAATAAATAAAATCTTAAAAAAAAAAAAAAAGAATGTCCAAACAATGCCAGGCTGCTGCAGAATGGAGCTCAAGCACCAGGGATGCTTGGAGGTTGGCAATCAAGCCTTCTCTCCTATAGCAGACCAGGACCTAACCCAAGGAAGGTCCTAGCCTCCCAATTTGGGCAACATCCCTACCCTTGCATATTAAGGACCCTCAGAGTCTTGATGCCAATACTGAGTGCATGGGACAATGTCACCACTATCCTTCACTAACCTGTAAGGAAAGGAACAAGCTGCCTCTTGTTATCATTTCAGTTTACCCTTCACATTTCCTCTGAAAGATGTGCTATGCTTCTTTCGTTTATCTCATGGAGTATGCTTCAAATTTGAAACAGGGCCTCTGTGTTTAGGTACTTTTCCAGAAGGAGTGAGGACTATGCCTGAGATATCCTTGGTCGCATCTTGTTTCCTTTGTGATGGCAGATGTTCCACTTGTGAGGTAAGATTAGGGTTATGGCCCAGCTGAAAGTCAGGAACTAGCAGACACTGGCCTTTTCATGGGGCCAAACTTGGAACCTTGACTACACCAGCAGTGATTAACTGAACACAGGCACTACTCACAGCAGTATTTTTAACACCAGTTTATAGCAGAGCTTTTAAGGAACCACAAAACATGGGATGACCACACTAGAGTAAGCATTAATCACCCAACTTAAATAATCAATTAACAGGAAGAATAACATATCTTCTCACTATAGCCCCACAATAAATAAGTGAAGGTACAATATACAAGCAAACTACAATGTGTTGAGCTTACCCTTATGGTTTTCCATATTGACATCATAAAAAATTTCCTAAAGCCTAAGCTAAAGTCAAACTGCTGCTCTGATCTGTGAATTCGCCAACATTCAGGATAAATCAAACACATCGAGGAAGATCTATATCTTCCCAGTTATACTGCTGGTTTGTAACTCTAGTGGGAAGGACAAAAAATAAGCTTTGATTAGCAAGAATTTCTTTAAAAGAGCAAATGATAGTTACTAAGAAAAAATGTAAGGCAAATATAAAATCCTATCTAATTAATTTTAAAATGGACACATTGATTTATATTCTGCTTAACTTTTCCTTTTCTCCCACTAACTGGCTGTGGAAACCTCATTTCATAGATGAGAAAACAGTGTGTGGAATCAATCAATGTTGATTAAACTACATTTAACATCTGTTGAAGTTTCAGAAATGTGACAATTTGAGGGAGATTTTGCTATCTTCATTTTCATCTCAACTTGAAGCCAGAATACCATCTCCATATCCACACAATCTGCCAGACAATCAGGATTAATCAGCACAGGAGGATGGATGAGGTGTTCCTTTTGCGGGAGGTATTTATGTACTTGTCAGATTGTCACAAAGTAGAGATAGTTTAAATGTACATTTCCCCAAGGTGAAGGAATGAACCACAGTATCTCAGAGGGTAGCTTATACCATATGCTTTTTCAAGTTCTTTCTCCCACTATTTACAATTTGTTGGAGACCGTAAGAATTGGGGAAGACCCCAGAGGTAATGTAATATATTCAGTATTTCCATTGTGTACTCCTGCATAATAAACCACCTTGAAATTTATTGGCTTACAATAACAACATATTATTTCTCATGATTCTAAGCTTGCTTAGGTAGTTTTCCTGCTCTCTGTGGTATGGAATCACTCATGTGGCTACATTCAACTGGGAGTTTAGCCTCCCTCCAATAGCCTCTCATAGTTGAGTATTCCAGGCCAACCTCCTTTATGGCACAATGCCTTGCTCCCAAGAGGGAGCATTCCCAAATGACAAGCTCCAAGGTAAAAGCACTCAACAAGCGTCTGCTTGGATCATGCTTGCCAATGTTCCCAAAGGCAAGAAGAAGCCATGTGGCTGAGCTCAGCCTTACTATGCAAGAGGATAGCACAGGGTATAGATACCAAAAGATATGATCATTGGGGGGCACCAACATAGTGATCTACCCCATCAAGTTCTCCATCCAAGAGAAAATGTCTCAAGTACATACCTTAGATCACTTTAATCAGATCACGCTCATTACCTAGTAAGACAGACCATTTCAGTTTGAGACAATATTTATTAGAAAATGCTTCCTCTGTCTTCCTCTAATTTCTAGCCACTAATCCTATTTCTGCTCTCTTAAGGAACACAGAAAAAAATGGATTTGCTTTCCCTTTCTAAGTATAACACCTAAAAAAATGTAAAGAGAGTATCATGTTTCTCAATACTCTTCCAAATCCCCACATCTGCGTTCTGGACTCAGCATTCTCAGTTTCTTTTTACCAGCCTGGTGAAACTAGCAATGGCAGCAGAATATCAGGTCTATTTAGGATAAGGTTGACTATTTTCTTAAATTTCTCACGACAGAAATGGTGGCTCCTTCAGAATAATTGGACTAATTCTTAAAGCAACAACTAATAAGAATCTTCCAAGACAATTATAAAAGACTCAAATTAAAACACAGAAGAGAGAAAGAAAAAGAGAGGGAGCTCAAAATGGGAGACTGCCTCCGATAGGTGCATTTTCACACAGAATGGTAGCACTGAGAACAAAAATAGCCCTGAACGACTTGCTCTATGCCATGTGGAGGTCATTCAAAAAAATGCACAGGTATATATACCCTTCGGTGGTCCAGTCAGTTTTGTACTATCTTGAAGCAAACTACAAAAGCAAGCCCAGGGAACTGGATCTCTCCAGTGATGGATCCAGAAGACTCCAACCTGCATGAAATGGTCCAAGTATTATTCTGATTCTATTCAGGTATCCCTCACAAAACACTCTAGAATGACTGGGATTTCAAGTTGTTTGCAATGAACTCCAAAGACCAGGGCAAACAACAACCAGTCCTACCCAAGTCAGAATATTTCAGGATATCCTCAAACTGAAATTTAGACATTGCCTCTGGAGAATTTTCTGGATCTATTAAATCACTCAATTGATCTGATTTGCTGGGCAATTATAGATCAGATACATAGGTAACCTCACACTAGAACCGGCTAAACAGAAACACAAAGGGCAGGCAGAACCTCTTTTTGATGCAGCAGCCAAAACAAGAAGACCCTGTGAAGTCAAATCACTGCTGTGGTAGCAGCAACCATGGGCAAGTGACTGATGGCACCTGGGTCTCTTATCAATACTATGGAAGGAATTGGTAATTTACAAATTTTCTTTAGCCTGAAGTCTTATTTAAGTCTCTATCAGTTCAGAACATTTCTCTTCTCTCCTAATTTGATATTGTCATATTGGGCTCCACAAAAATAGACTCTGAGACAGCTATGAGCATATAAGAAATCTACTGGAAAAATTCTTGAGATCAATCCTTGCATAAAGGAAGAGGAGGGAATGAAGCAGGACTGGGCAAAGGCAGAACCTGGCTTCAACAAATCCAAAGTCAACTCAGATGATCCCCCCCACTCCACCCCCACCTAGGGACTCTGAAGCTTAAATGACCCTTCTAATCCTGAATTGGAATGAGAAGTACTGAACTTTATACCTCTGCATTGACATTCATAGGATGCAGGCTTCTCCAGGAAGGGACATAACCTTGGACAATGTAGATCTTCTCTGTCAAGGCACTTCTGAAAAAAAGGCTAAGAACTGAGGGGCATCTGCTGGTATCACTTCCAGCAGCTGGGGAATAGGTTCTTCATTTCTAAAGGAAAATTTGGGCAGCATATCCAGAGCCCATTCTTGACATTTATTGCAATATTTTTTCCATGGCCACATGAGGTGATGTATAACTGCCCAAGACAAAGTATGAACTTTATCTTACACAATTTGACTCATATTCTATTTAGCCACAGTTTGAGACCAAGGTATAATTGAGAATTAAGAGACCTTGAATTTAAAACTGACTAGATAGCTTCATATAAAAAATTCATGTCAGATACATCAAATCCACAGATGCTTCTTCCTTCTGAATGCCTAATCAAATTGTCTTTGGCACAGATATGTAAAGAAATACCATTGTCATAATCCTGTCACACCTGCTGAACAGGTGCACACAGGAAAATTAGCAAATTCAAAGAATAGTTTATTGATTTTGAAACTGCCTGGCTTTTTAAATCATGATTTCATTAAATCTCAATATAAAAATAGAATATGAAAATGACCCATGGTTTCTCTATCTTTATCACCTATGAACAAATATAAAATTGTCCATTGTCAGTTTAGGCAGCCAAATCATTCAGACCAATTGTTTCTGGAGAGAGAAAGAGTATGTCTGATTCTTAATTTGTTAAAGATTTCATCCCCCCCAAAAAAAACTTAAATAAAAATAGCACATGTACATACAACCATTTATCTGCAGTACAATAGCTTCCCTGCTTATAACTAGCATTATCTAAATTCTGGAATTTGTTTACTTCCAATTCCTTTGATATCCTCTACATTTTTGTGTGTGTAGCTTTTAATTTTATTATATTATGTTAGTCACCATACAATACATCATTAGTTTTTGATGTAGTGATCCACGATCCATGGTTTTCGTATAATACCCAGTGCTCCATGCAGTACGTGCCCTCCTTAATACCCATCACTGGGCTAACCAATCCCCCCTCCCCCCTCCCCTCTAGAACACTGTTTGTTTCTCAGGTCCATAGTCTCTCATGGTTCATCTCTCCCTCCAATTCCCCCCCCCCATTTTTCCCTTCCTTCTCCTAATGTCCTCCATGTTATTCCTTATGTTCCACAAATAAGTGAAACCATATGATAATTGACTTTCTCTGCTTGACTTATTTCGCTTACATAATCTCCTCCAGTCCCATCCATGTTGATGTAAAAGTTGGGTATTCATCTTTTCTGATGGCTGAGTAATATTCCATTGTATATATGGACCACATCTTCTTTATCCATGCATCTGTTGAAGGGCATCTCAGCTCTTTCCACAGTTTGGCTATTGCAGACATTGCTGCTATGAACATTGGGGTGCATATGGCCCTTCTTTTCACTACATCTGTGTCTTTGGGATAAATACCCAGTAGTGCACTTGCTGGGTCATAGGGTAGCTCTATTTTTAAATTTTTGAGGAACCTCCACACTGTTTTCCAAAGTGGTTGTACCAACTTGCATTCCTACCAACAGTGTAAGAGGGTTCCCCTTTCTCAACAACCTCTCCAACATTTGTTGTTTCTTGCCCTGTCCATTTTTGCCATTCTAACTGGTGTAAGGTGGTATCTCAATGTGGTTTTGATTTGGATTTCCCTGATGGCTAATGATGATGAACATTTTTTCATGTGTCTGTTAGCCATTTGTATGTCTTCTTCAGAGAAGTGTCTGTTCATCTCTTCTGCCCACTTTTTGACTGGATTATTTGTTTTTTGGGTGTTGAGTTTGAGAAGTTCTTTATAGATCTTGGATACCAGCCCTTTATCTGTAGTGTCATTTGCAAAAATCTTCTCCCATTCCGTGGGTTGCCTCTTTGTTTTGTTGGCTGTTTCCTTTGCTGTGCAGAAGCTTTTTATCTTGATGAAGTCCCAAAAGTTCATTTTTGCTTTTGTTTCACTAGCTTTTGGAGATGTATCTTGAAAGAAGTTGCTGTGGCCGATGTCAGAGAGGTTACTGCCTATGATCTCCTCTAGGATTTTGATGGATTCCTGTCTCACATTGAGGTCTTTCATCCACTTTGAGTTTATCTTTGTGAGTGGTGTTAGAGAATGGTCGAGTTTCATTCTTCTGCATGTGGCTGTCCAATTTTCCCAGCACCATTTATTGAAGAGACTGTCGTTTTTCCATTGCATGTTTTTTCCTGCTTTCTCAAAGATTATTTGACCATAGAGTTGAGGGTCCATATCTGGGTTCTCTATTCTGTTCCATTGGTCTGTATATCTGTTTTTGTGCCAGTACCATGCTGTCTTGGTGATCACTGCTTTGTAATAGGGCTTGAAATCGGGCAATGTGATGCCCCCAGCTTTGTTTTTCTTTTTCAACATTTCCTTGGCGATTCGGGGTCTTTTCTGATTCCATACAAATTTTAGGATTGTTTGTTCCAGCACTTTGAAAAATGTCATTGGAATTTTGATCGGGATGGCATTGAAAGTATAGATTGCTCTGGGCAGCATAGACATTTTAACAATGTTTATTCTTCCGATCCATGAGCATGGAATATTTTTCCATCTTTTTGTGTCTTCTTCAATTTCTTTCATGAGTGTTTTGTAGTTCCTAGAGTATAGATCCTTTACCTCTTTGGTTAGGTTTCTTCCGAGGTATCTTATGGTTTTTGGTGCTATTGTAAATGGAATCGTTTCTTTAATTTCTCTTTCTACAGTTGCGTTGTTAGTGTATAAGAAAGCAACTGATTTCTGTGCATTGATTTTGTATCCTGCTACATTACTGAATTGCTGGATGAGTTCTAGTAATTTGGGGGTGGAGTCTTTTGGGTTTTCCACATAAAGTATCATGTCGTCTGCGAAGAGAGAGAGTTTGACTTCTTCTTTGCCAATTTGAACAGCTTTTATTTCTTTTTGTTGTCTGATTGCTGTTGCTAGGACTTCTAGTACTATGTTGAACAACAGTGGTGAGAGTGGGCACCCTTGACATGTTCCTGATCTTAAGGGAAAGGCTCTCAGCTTTTCCCCATTGAGGATGATATTTCCTGTGGGTTTTTCATAGATGGATTTTATGAACTTGAGGAATGTTCCCTCTATCCCTATACTCTGGAGAGTTTTAATCAGGAAAGAATGTTGTATTTTGTCAAATGCTTTTTCTGCATCAATTGAGAGGACCCTATGGTTCTTCTCCCTCCTCTTATTAATGTGTTCTATCACATTGATTGATTTGCGAATGTTGAACCACCCTTGCATCCCGGGGATAAATCTCACTTGGTCGTGGTGGATGATCCTTTTAATGTATTGTTGGATCCTATTAGCTAGGATTTTGTTCAGGATTTTGGAACCCATATTCATAGGGATATTGGTCTGAAATTCTCCGTTTTGATGGGGTCTTTGCCTGGTTTGGGGATTAAGGTAATGCTGGCCTCATAGAATGAGTTTGGAAGTTTTCCTTCTGTTTCTATTTTTTGAAACAGCTTCAGTAGAATAGGTATTATTTCTTCTTTGGATGTTTGATAGAATTCCCCAGGGAATCCATCAGGCCCTGGACTCTTGTTTTTAGGGAGGTTTTTGATCACTGGCTTCAATCTCGTTACTGGTTATTGGCCTATTCAGGTTGTCAATTTCTTTCTGTTTCAGTCTTGGCAGCTTATAGGTTTCCAGGAAGGCCTCCATTTCATCCAGATTGCTCAGTTTATTGGCATATAGTTGTTGATAATAATTTCTAATAATTGTTTCTATTTCCTTGGTGTTAGTCGTGATCTCTCCCCTTTCATTCATAATTTTATTAATTAGGGTCCTTTCTCTTTTCTTTTGGATAAGTCTGGCCAGTGGTTTATCAATCTTATTAATTCTTTCAAAAACCAAGCTCTAGTTTCGTTGATCTGATCTACTGTGTTTCTGGTTTCTAATTCATTGATTTCTGCTCTAATTTTAATTATTTCTCTTCTAATGTGTGGCTTAGGCATCGTTTGTTGCTTTTTCTCTAGTTCTTTAAGGTGTAGAGTTAGTTGGTGAATTCGGGATTTTTCTATTTTTTTTGAGTGAGGCTTGGATGGCTATGTATTTCCCCCTTAGGACCGCCTTTGCAGTATCCCACAGGTTTTGGACTGATGTGTTTTCGTTCTCATTGATTTCCATGAATTGTTTAAGTTCTCCTTTGATTTCCTGGTTGACCCAAACATTCTTGAGCAGAGTGGTCTTTAGCTTCCAAGTGTTTGAATTTCTGCCAAATTTTTTCTTGTGATTGAGTTCCAGTTTTAGAGCATTGTGGTCTGAGAATATGCAGGGAATAATCTCAATCTTTTGGTATCGGTTGAGACCTGATTTGTGACCCAGTATATGGTCTATTCTGGAGAAAGTTCCATGTGTGCTCGAGAAGAATGAGTATTCTGTTGTTTTAGGGTGGAATGTTCTGTAAATATCTATGAGGTCCATCTGGTCCAATGTATCATTCAAAGCTCTTGTCTCCTTGTTGATTTTCTGCTTAGATGATCTGTCCATTGCTGAGAGTGGAGTATTGAGGTCTCCTACAATTAACGTATTGTTATCAATATGACTCTTTATTTTGGTTAACAGTTGGCTTATGTAGATGGCTGCTCCCCTGTTGGTGGCATAGATATTTACAATTGTTAGATCTTCTTCTTGGATAGACCCTTTAAGAATGATATAGTGTCCTTCTGTGTCTCTTATTACAGACTTTAGTTTAAAATCTAATTTGTCTGATATAAGAATTGCTACCCCAGCTTTCTTTTGAGATCAGCTGGCATGGAAGATAGATCTCTGTCCCTTCACTTTCAGTCTGGATGTATCTTTAGGTTCAAAATGAGTCTCTTGTAGATAGCATATGGATGGGTCCTGTCTTTTTATCCAATCTGCAACCCTGTGCCGTTTTATGGGAGCATTTAGGCCATTCACATTGACAGTGGTTATTGAAAGATATGAATTAATTGTCATCATGTTGCCTGTGAAGACGTTGTTTTTATAGATTGTCCCTGTAAATTTCTGTTGTAGATCACTCTTGGGGTCTTTCTCCTTTTATAGAACACCCCTTAATATTTCTTGCAGGGCCGGCTTAGTGGTCACATATTCTTTCAACTTCTGCCGGTCGTGGAAGCTCTGCATCTCTCCATCCATTCTAAATGACAGCCTTGCCGGATAAAGTATTCTTGGCTGCATGTTCTTCTCATTTAGTACCCTGAATATGTCTTGCCAGGCCTTTCTGGCTTGCCAGGTCTCTGTGGATAGGTCTGACGTTATTCTGATGGTCCTCCCTCTGTACGTATGGAATCTCTTCCCCCTAACTGCCCTTAAGATGGTTTCCTTGGTTCTAAGATTTGCAAGTTTTACTATTACATGCCAGGGTGTTGGCCTGTTTTCCTTGATCTGAGGAGGGGTCCTCTCTGCCTCTAGGACTCAAATGTTTGTTTCATTCCCCAGATTAGGGAAGTTCTCAGCTACGATTTGCTCAAATACATCTTTTAGCCCTCTCTCTCTCTCCACTCCCTCCGGGATTCCAATTATTCTGGCATTGGAATGCCTCATGGTATCAGTTATTTCTCTGATTCTATTTTCATGGATTCTGAGTTGTTTTTCCCTGGCCTCCTCTTTTCCCTTTTTATCTATTATACTGTCTTCCAGATCGCTTATTCTCTCTTCTGTCTCAGTTACCCTAGCTGTTAGATTATCTAGATTGGATTGGATCTCATTGATAGCATTTTTAAGTTCTGCCAATTCACCTTTTATTTCTGCCCTTAGAGACTCTATGTTGCCATTAATTGATTTCTCCATTCTAGCCATTGTCTTCACAATTGCTAGCCTGAATTCCATCTCTGACATCTTGGTAATGTCTGCATCCATTTGTAAATCTGCAGCATAAGTCATAATCTCTGAGTCTTTTCTGTTTTGGCGGCTCCTCCTCCTAGTCATTCTGTTGATGGGTGTTTGAGGGAATGTATAGAGTCCAAATTATTGACCAGAACCCAAGCAAGATGCACCTGTTTTCTTGGGACCTTAGGGTTGCTGGCCTCTTGTTTTCCCAGCCTGTCTTCTGCAGGAGGAACCTGCCGCGCTGTTACTCAGGCAACCCTGTTTGGGCGGAGTTGCCCTGTGCCCCTGTGGCGGGGGGTGGGCTCAGTGGGAATCAGTCTTTGGGGCCTTTGTTCTCTGGCGCCTTTCCCTGGCGGCTTTCTGCGTCTCTTCCGCGAGTCAGAGCAAAAGAGACCGTTTCCAACCCCCTGCCTCAGAGCAGAGAGACCTCAGTCTGTTCTTCAGTGAGCTCTCCAGGCCACACTGTCTCTGTTTCTCTCCGTGCTGCTTTAAACTGCAGCGTCCTGGCTTGTGTGCCCCTCCGCAGCGCTCCCAGTCCTGCCTCCAGGTCGGGGCACGTCTCTGCCCTTTTTGCTTCTGAAACCGCCAGCCGCTCCCAGTTCGCGCGCGCGACTCCGCCGCTTGGGGTTTCCACCCACGGGGGTTGCAGTTCACCGGCAGGACCCTGGCACACCAGGTTGCCATCTCGGAGGCTGCAGTTCGTATGTGCGCGACCGTCGCTCTGGTTTCTGTCCAGGGGGGCTGCAGTTCGCGTGTGCGTGACCCCGCCGGTCTGATTTTCCACCCCGGGAGCTGCCCTAAAGTTCTTTCCCGACGCTACCAGTCTGCGAGTCTGTGCCCCGTCCGCAGCGCGTGAGGCTGTCACTCACCGGTGGTGTAGGATCCGAACGTCCAGGCACCCTCCCGCCGCTGTTTATCCTCCAATATCTGCCTGCAGGATCACGGCTCTCCGCTTGGTACCTCAAAACCAACCGCCTGTGATATTCTGTTTGTAGAGATCCAGATCTTCTTACCTCTCAGGCTGGTTTCGTGGGTGCTCAGAGTGGTCTGGTAGTTATCCAGCTCAATTCTGGGGACCAGTTGAAATAAGGTCCCCTACTCCTCCACCATCTTTCCCCTCTCCCTGATATCCTCTACTTAAATCAACATATCAAAGCAACAGGTTGAAGTCTCTCAATTTCTTTGAAATTCAAAACCTGCAAGGCACATGCAATCGATGAGTTTTATGGAGAAGAGGGGTGATTTATATGATTCTATTTCCCCAACATCCATTCCATTTTTATTTCATTCAGTTCAATTCAACAAACCTTTATTGAAGGGCTACTATGGCCAAGATGCTATGGGATATTCAGAAATTAATCTGAGACAGATTCTGCTCCGTAGATATATATGAGTGTGTGTGTATTCAGAATTCCGTAAGTTAATTATAGTAGGCTGAAGCATATGAAAGTGAACGTTTTTTATCTACAAAAACAGCATTCACATTTGGATCAACCTAATATAACATAGAAGACAATGTAATTATTTTTATAGTAGAAATATAAACAAAGTATTATGGGAACCAAGAGAATAAAATGTTACCTCTAATTAGGGGAATTAGACATTTCATGAAATGGGTTAGTTTGAGCAAGTGGCTACAGATGGTTGGCAATAGCACAAAAGGCTAGCTTTGTAGAGTAAACACTAAGAGAAAGTAAAGTTCAGTGCTTAGTCCAGAAGGACTGGAAAACAATAGACTTATTTTATCTGGAAGTTCCAAATGCTCTCTCTCTGGAAGTTTTTTTCAACAAAAGTATTTGGGGTTTGTCTGTTTTATTTCGGTTTTGGTTTTGGTTTTCTGAAGGGAAGGAATGGAGCCCCCTAGAATCAAGCATACATGTATGCTTACATGTTTGAAAATCTAAGATTTACAGATCTTTGAACCACTATAGAAATAAAATTCTGAAGCAGCTGTCTAGAGTGGCTGAGATTTTTCCTTTCAGCTACCTGGAAAATGTAGAGTTGCTATTTCAGGAAAACAGATGATGAATTTCATGAAGGTGTATCTTTCATTTAGTCAATAAAAATGTCTGCCAACCTATTCCACCCACACTAAACAATCAATAAAATGAAATTTTGGCCTACACAGACTGAAAACAGTAGGGCCAAAGCAAAGAAAGATGGCAGAGAAGGATTCGATGTAAATTCTTAATTTCATTTAGAAAGTTTTCCTTATGATAATCCATTTATATAAGCATTTTCACACAAATTTGAGATTATTGGGTAGACTCCTTCATTCCTAACATACAAAGGTGAACTTACTCATTACTAACTGGATGCTCAAGGATTGTTGATTAGAGCTCTTTGTTCATTATCTGTGAGTTTCTGCTCAATTCCTCTATTTGGGAATACTACTCAAGGGCTCACAGACCACATCTGTGGAAATAATCAAGTCATACAAAGATAAATAATATTATTCTCAGGGAAAACAAGAAAAAGTTTGTATATGAAGTTATTTAGATATATCACAACGCTTGAAAATACAACCCTACTCCATTAGCCAAACTAATGGTAGGTCAATATAATGCACAGTAGAAAAGGCAGCAGTACAGTTTTTATTTAAGTCTGTACTGTCCAGTACAGTAGCCACTAGCCACTTATGGCTAGTAAGCACCTGAAATGTGGCTAGCCTGAACTAAAACCTGCTTTAAGTATAAATGACACACTGGATTTCAAAGACATAGAAAGAAAAATACAATATAAAGTATCTCATTAACAATTCTTAAGTTAATTACATGCAGAAATGATAACATTTGGACACATTGGGTAAAATAAAATATATTATTAAAATTAATTTCACCTGGCTAAAAAAAAAATTAATTTCGCCTGTTTCTTTTTACTTTGTTTAATGCGGCACTCAGAATACTTAAAACTAAATATGTGGTGTGCATTAGATTCCTGTGGGACAGCACTGGTCTAAGAGATACACCTTAACTTCTCTAACATCAGTATCCACTTCTGTAAAATGGAGAAAGCAATTATTGCCCTGTCTTACTGATTTGCTGTCAAGATAAATAAACTAATGTATAGGAAAACATTTTAAAAACTATTGCACACTATTATTAAAAAGAATAATTCCTTATGAAAAAGTCAGCATAATGAATCCAAGTGGTAAATGTAACTTTTAGCTGGTCTGGCAAAGGATTTCAAAATGCCAAACAAAACTAAGAAATGTGGATTTATCCTCCAAACCTCTCAATGCTTTCAGTTCATATAAATTTGAAATGCTAAGCACACCAAACTATCTGACAGGCTCCGTGTTGGATAAACTCCTCCAAGAGCCGGATAATATTCTATGAGCGTGCTCAAGGGATGAAGTAAGCTATCACCCTTCTCTCAGATCAGCCTGGCTTGGAATCGAAAAGGCTGTGGTATTAGAGGCCACCTGGTGGTGAATTTATCAATGCAGCACTAGCAGCAAATGGCCGTCTGGACCCAGGGTTTGAGATCATCGTTGCCTGTCAAAGCAATGGAATTTTCTAATCTACCCTAAAAATATAAACACTGAGCCTAAATTAGGAAAAGCTAATAGTCTTAAATTAGAAATTGCTTCCTATTTTTAACCTTTCTTTAGAATTGCTTCTGACTTTCCTGGAAGTACAAGGTGGGGGTAATATGATCTCAAGAATTATGAGGCTGAGATGAATGAAGAAAGAGAGAAAAAAGTCCACCCACACTTAAAGCAAAGGTGCCTTGAGAATCTCTCATCAGGTTGCACAATGTTAGGCCAATGGGCAGAGCTTCAAGAAAAGTCACCTAAAGGCCCCAAATACAGCCATCCTCAAAACCAGGGGATAGGGAGTCAACCAACTTTGTCTACCATCCAGGTTCATATTCTGCCATATTATCCCATCTTTGACAATTACACTCTGATAATATCAAAGCAGTTTTAATTCTCCAAATACAAAAAGCCCCAGAACCTGTATGTGTGCTATTCCTCTGCCAGAACATGCTTGCACTGCCCCAGTTGCAGTTTCCTTAGCAAACTCATCTTCCCTCCTCAAGAGTCAACTAGTGTCCTCTGGGAATCTATCTCCTCTGGGAATCTATCTCTGATGCATTCTACAACACTGGGACCTGCATTATAAAACTAACTTCCCTAGAATGCAAACTGGTACAACCACTATGGAAAATAGTGTGGAGGTTTCTCAAAAATTGAAAACTGAACTACCACTACCATATGATCTAGCAATCCTACTTCTGGATATATACTCAAAAGAAACAAAATCATTATCTCAAAGACATACCCGCACTCCCATATTCACTGCAGCGTTATTCACAATAACCAAGGTAAGGAAACAACCTATCCATTTGTTGATGGATACTTAGGATGTTTTCATACCTTGGTTATTATGAATAATGCTGCAGTGAATATGGGAGTGCGGTATATATAGACATAATGGAATATCAGTCAGCCTTTAAAAGGAAAGAAATCCTGTTATTTGTGACAACATGGATGAACCTGGAAGGCATTATGGTAAGTGAAATAAGCCAGACAAGAACAAATACCACATGGTATCACTTATATGTAGACTCTAAAGCAAATAAACAAACAAAAAAGGTAAACTCATAGAAACAGAATAGAAAAGTGGTTGCCAGGGACAGGGAAATGTTGGCAAAGGGTATAAACTTTCAGTTATAAGATGAATAACATCTGAGAACTTAATATATAACATGGTGACTGTAATTGGTAACACTATACTGTATAACTGAAATTTGTTGAGAGTAGAACCTATATGTTCTCATCAATAAAAAGCTAAATATATAAGGTGATGGATGTATTAATTCAATGAAAGAAATCCTTTCATAATGTATACCCAAATCAAATCATCACACTATACTTTAAATATCTTACAATTTTGTCAATTATACCTCAATAAATCTGGAAAAAAAGAAAAAAAAAAAGCAACCTCCCTATTTTAGAATTGCCTATTTCTGTATATGGTTTTTCATTTGATTGAGATCTTTTAACCACATTTTCAATCCAGTCTCATGTGTTGGAGGGAACATTTGTTTCTTGCTCTTCATGTGTCTATGCAGTGAGACCTCCACTAGATGATATTCTGGCCTCTCTCCACCACCCCCCACCCTTCCCTCTAATTGGTGGGTATTAGAATCAACCAGCCATGCTCAGCTCTTCTCCTGTCTCATTCTCTTTTCTTCATGATCTGTGTATTAGAAGAGAGAATATGTATGGTCTTCTCCCTACTATGCAGTAGCAGGGGACTGGCCGTTTGGTCTGTGGTGTCCTAGAGCTGCCTGTTGCATTGAGGGTGTATTCAAAAGCTCACTTGGCTGACCTCAGACACAATCTCCAAACAATTTTATAGATATTATAAAACATTTTATCTCCATCTATTAGATCTCTATGTCTATATCAGTTGGTTCTAAACACAGGTGGGGAAAAAGGAGAATTGTTTATTCATCTCCTAAAACTCCTAGTAAATGAATCTCAATACAATCCTAGAACTATAAGTGGAAAAAAAAAAAGTCAAGCTAGAAAGGCATAAGGAGCTTAAAGCAGAACATCTGCCAGAAAAAGAATAAGGCAGTCTGGATGTCATACCAACAAACTCCTCCTCAATAAGAAGACAGTGAACATTAACAATAACTTTGTTATTACGTTATACTCCTGTCCACTTATCTTCCGCTCTTTATCACAGGGGCTGGGCATTACCCATCTTTTGGGTCTCCAAAATTAGCATCCAATAGCAGGCATGCAAATAGTTGTTTAATTAATAATTAACAGACCACACATATTATGGGTTCAACCTGGGAAGAGGAGAGCATGGATAGAGTCTTCTCACGACAGCCAGGCTCAGAGATCAAGTAGAATATGACGTGTTTGATGTGAAACAAGCCAGGAAATGACATCCTAGCAGAGGAGGTCCTGACAGAGTCTTGACAGTGAGGCTGAGACAAGGGGTTTTAAACCTCTAAAACTTCTAAAGGCAAATGTCATTAAAATTAGAGAAATTGTGGGACAGTAGTTAAGACGTGGGTTAAGCAGCTGAACTGTCTGCCTCAAACCCTTCTAAGCCTCCGTTTTCTCATTCATGTAAGGGAGTAAATGAAACTACTGACTTCACAGGATTTTTGAGAGAGTCAAAGAACTTAAATTTTTGTAAAGGCTTTCTTTAGTTCAGACTTATCACATAGGAAGTGCTAGATTCCTTGGTGGGAGCTAAAGCAACATCAGCAACAGCAGTAGCTTAATTTGGACATTCCCACTTAGAACATAGATGTAAGCATGAAAAAAAACCATAATTGCAAGGGAAAGAGAAGGCAGAGATAATTTAATGTGATAGAGGTAGAGCCCTCTGTTAGCTAGATGGAAAATCTGTAATTGTTACCACAGAGAAAATTGAGATGTGGAGTTATGTTTCACAATTTACATAGCTTATTTTGCTTAATTTTTTGCATTTCTATCACAATTCTGACAATTTCAGTTTTTCCCCATCAGGAACGCTTGGGTGTTAAATTAGGAGCACTCCAGAGCCACCATCTTCCATAATATACCCTTTCCTCCTGATGCTCACATCAGGTCAGAAATGTGCAAGTCGATTAACCTGGGCTGGAGTTGAGGCTGACTGTAACTAAATATTAAATTTTAATTCTTACTGATTCTTATTATCTATTTACAAAAAAAAAACCAAAACACATATATGTCCTAATTTTCTCCTCTCTTTCATGTTCTACACACAGTTATCTCATGGAATCAGTTTCCAACAAAAGGAATTTTACATGCAAAATTCTGTTGTTTTTAAACTCAAAATGGAGAATGTTCAGTTTTTTAATCTATCCCATACTAAATGTATCCAAACACTTTTAGATTTGCTGAAAAGAAAATCACAATTCTCTTTCCCAAAGCCAATATTTGGTATCCTGTAACTTGCAAAGCAGTCACCCACACTTAGAAGTTCTGCAAGCTGCTATCCATAAGATATGTCCTTAAATTGTAAACACCTGTTTTCTTAATCCCCCCTCCTCATATCCCCTAGGCAACGTATAAAGAAAAACTTTAATGGATTTAGTAAAATAAAAACTTGCTTCCAAATTTACATTATATCTTCCCACACACCTAAGAAAAAAACTAATAAAGGTTTCATATTCAATGACCTAAAGCTGGCATCTAACCAAATAACTTTCTCATCTACCTTCTAAAAAGGAAAAAATGCCAAAATGCCAAGTTCATATAATTAAACATTTTAAACTCTTTTAAAAGATCAACCAATATGGGGCTCCTGGGTGGCTCAGATGGTTAAGCATCTGCCTTCTGCTCAGGTCATGATCCCAGGGTCCTGGGATCGAGCCCCGCATCGGGCTCCCTGCTCCTCGGAAGCCTGCTTCTCCCTCTCCCACTTCCGCTGCTTGTGCTCCCTCTCTCGCTGTGTCTCTGTCAAGTAAATAAATAAAATCTTAAAAAAAAAAAAATCAACCAACGTATGCAACGTAAACACTTTAGTAAAGTTGACTAAAAACACATGGTAGAAACTAGTTCACCTAAGGATTGCTCTCCTCTGCCCGTTTGCTAAGTTTGGAGTGATTTCTTCTATCCTGATCAGTTTCATATAGCTATTTGCCAATGTGCACATACAACTACAAATTTTAGGGACACTTCTTCATAAATGGGCCATGATATCTGCATTTAGTGCAGCAAACTATTGTTGCAATTTCAGTATAGTTTTTTATTCCATGTCTATAATTTACCATTAAGATTCCATTAGAGCAAACATCACTGTTAACTGGTGGAAATTTCTTACCAAATACTGAAAATCTAAAGTCACAACTAACTTCACTAATAATTCCCCTACAAACCTAAAAACTTAAAGGTCAGGTGTATTTTATTTTCTCCAGCGTGGTCTCCTAAAAATAAATCACAGATATATTCCTGATCTGCAATTTAATTACCCTCTGGAGACCAGCAGATTATAGTTGGAGGGTGTCATTTAGCAGCCTTTGGGGAATTGGAACCTCTTTCATTTGCATTACTTCTTTGTAACAAGAATTCAGACAGACTCGACTTTTTTTTTCCCCCAGAAAAAGGTCACAATCTATAATTAGAAGCTTGAATGAGAAATGGTAACATGAATTTTTTTATGATAAAAGTTAGAGGCATTGAAAACAAATAACATATTGACATTTAAAATATTCATTTTAAAAATAGAGGGCACTATGGTGTGTCATTAGCACCTTCCTCATTACTGGGTTTTCATCCATTTACAGAATCTCTGGGTTGGAAGGGACAATAAAGGTCATCCTGTCCAACTACCACCTGATGCCTTGAAGATTTCCTTCTCTGTGGTACAGTCTGATCTATTTTCTAATAAATTACCTCTATAGTCAGTGAAGAGCCAAGTCCTTACAATTTATATTGAATCTTCAATGATGCATTAGTTTTTATCACCTTTATTTCATTTGAACGCTCGAAACAGTATTTTTAAAACTTCCTAATTTTTACTTTTAATTCCTTCAACTCCTCTCTCCACTGGGCATTAATTTCTGGTTATATTTTAAATATAATCTAACATATAACTGGAAATTCAATTAAGTCAAATAAGCATGTGCTTTATTTCCTTGCTTATTAGAAAACTGATAGAAAATATGCACTATTCAGATCTTTCATTGACATGTCTTTAAGAATAAATGCTTTCACTATGCTCATAAAAATATTTCAGTAACATTTATATAAAATGTGAGTGACATTCTGATATTAAATAATTACCATGACATTAATTGCAATGATGATTACAGATTCAGTTCATATAAATAGTGTTATCCTGAACTCACCTTCCCTTCCCCTTCCATTATCTTTGATCATGTATCTCATTCTCTTTCTGATTCTCCCTTTACCACCAGATATAAACAATTGATTTTTTTAAAAGATTTTATTCATGAAAGACACAGAGAGAGAGAGAGGCAGGGGCAGAGGAGAAGTAGGGTCCCTGCTGAGCAGGGAGCCCAATGCAGGCCTAGATCCCAGGACCCTGGGATCATGACCTGAGCTGAAGGCAGACGTTTAACTGACTGAGCCACCCAGGTGCCCCTAAACAATTGATTTTAAACAGGAACTTTTCTTTGCCAGGCGGTCAAATGGCAATTCTAGTTCTAATCCAATTCTAGGGTAGGGGAGATAGTCCTACACTTAAAATTTACTTAATAATCTAGAACCTCACACACACTGACCATCATGTCTAAGTGCTAGCCCAATCATCACCAGCAAACTCAGATGCTGAAAACATCTTAGGTTTTTTCATTGATTTGACAAATACTTGTTTTGATCCTACTCAGTTCCAAATGCTGTAAGCATTTGGGTTTCAGAGTTAAATTAAACATAGCATCCAACATCAAAGAACTCATTTAAATAGAGGAAGATTGATACATATAGTGAGGAAAATAGTAGCAGTAGGCACAGGTGACTACGGGGGCATGGAGTAGTTGTACCCACCCCCTACCAGGAGCGAAAAGAAGAAGCTGATGCCAAAGTACTGAGTTTCAAAGGATGAACTCAAGTCAGCAAGGAAAAGTGAAGACAAAGGTTCTCATCTTTTCAGTAATTGTGGGTCTGTCTCTTTTAGAACCAGAAGTAATGTTTGCTATTATCTGGTTCAATTAACCTCTTAATTTTGCAAATGAGAAACTCAGTATTTTTTTAGAGCCATTTCCCCATTAATCTTTATAATGTTTTTCTAGAGATTTTTTTTAGAAAGCAAATATTACATTGACTGTTACAGACAAGGACATTAAGGCATGCATATAAGAAGTAATTTACCAAAAGCCCCCACAAAATATTTGATGAATGTGAGGAGATACTCAAGTCAGGTGTCTCTCACACAACTGTTCATACTAGGAAAGGATATTATTCCTCTGACAAAAGGAAAGCACAGTGCTGAAAATCTAGAGCCTTCACACTAATAGTTCTGTGACTTTGAAAAGGCTCTTATGTTTTCTCATTAATCAAATGAGGTGATGGCACAAGACATTCCAAAATTGTAGGGCCATGCTGTCAAATTGTGCCAGTTCACAATACTGTGTACTAAATTATCTGTTACTTGCATATGATAAAGATTCTACAATCTGCCCAAAACCATCTGACATTGCCCCCTTTCATTAAGTTTTTAGTCCCTGAGAATTTTAATTCCATGTGTCCCCTTTATCCAGATTTTTCTGTATTTCTTTTCATTTTTTTCAAAATCCCATAAACTGCCTGAGCTATGATTAAGCATTTAGAAGATTCCCAATAAACTTATCCCACAATGAAAAAGCACTCAACATACTGAGAGCTATGGAACTAAAAGCACTAAAACCACAATATTTACAATATTTCAAACTTCAAGCCATAACAGTCCAAATTCAGATGGAAGTAAAAGCAACCCAGATGTGAAGTAAAGTGGTTAAATATTAATATAATAAGGTTTTAAATTATAGGTCTGAAAATCCATCAAAAAATGCTTTTTCTTCTCAATTTGTAGGAAAGTCATATTTAAGGTCAACTTAAGCGAGATTATCTCCACCAAACCTTCGTTTCATGCATTATTTCCTCACTATATTATTTAACCACCCCTTCCTTTTCTTACTTATTCACTAAATATCTTTTAAGTTCCCATGTTCAAAAGGTATGGTAAAACAAAACAGAAAAAGTCAACAGAACTGTTTGTTTGGTTTTTGTTTTTTTATTAGATTGGGTGGGTGGGTGGGAAGTTTTGGGTTTGTTTGTTCCTATATAGAAACATTTTTTTTCTAGTTTATAATAAAGGCTAAGATATAAGAAGAGGCTATCACTGGATGAGATCTTTAATATCTCCTGTACACCAATATTTAATTAATGCCCAGTTCTTTCATATGTTTAATGTGTTCTCAGCCAATTCAGTTTTCAATATAGTGATGGATTTTTACTTAAAGTACTAGACTTTTCTATATTTATTTCACCTATTTTATAAGACCTTCTTTTCCTCAGAATATCTTTGAGACGATGTCCAACAAAAAAAAATGCTCATGAACTATAATAAAATTCTTCTGCAAATTGATTTATTTTACATTCGTGTTACCCTGAAAACAATTACATTCAAGTCCATGGCATGCTTAACAGGAGTGTAAGCCAATCTCTGAAGACCTTAAAAAGATTTCTATATATTGAGTCACTGCTGCAAGTATGATTATTAAAACTAACACTATAATACTATGTATTGATTGCATTTATTTAGTTTCATTTATATAATTTTCACCATTCATCTTTATAAAAATGAATGTATCTACTTTCCTTTTAATCCTTTTTGCCTCAGAAATTTCTGCTCGATTCACTATTCCACATCTTTCTAAAAGAGACCTGTGACAAAACACATTTTCACCCATTTCACTATATTCACTTACATTTATCTCTAATATATTTCAATACCACTCCACTAAATCTCATGTGTAAAAAAAAAATGGTAAGAGCAATGCACACCAAGCTCCCTTGTTCTTCAAGAATATGCAAAGCATTTGAAGAGGCAGGGTGTATCTTAATGAGATAGTTGCTTAGTTAAAAAGTAGTAAATGATAACACTTAAAAGGAATGTGACTTTCTGTGGAAAACAGGATGGAGCTTCCTTAAAAAATTAAAAGTAGAATTATCATAGGATCCAGTAATTCCACTACTGGGTATTTTTACCCAAAGAATACAAAAACACTAATTCAAAAAAAACATATATGGGGCGCCTGGGTGGCTCAGTTGGTTAAGCAACTGCCTTCGGCTCAGGTCATGATCCTGGAGTCCCAGGATCAAGTCCCACATCGGGCTCTCTGCTCAGCAGGGAGTCTGCTTCTCCCTCTGACCCTCCCCCCTCTCATGTGCTCTCTCTCTCTCATTCTCTCTCTCAAATAAAAAAAAAAAATAACAAAAAAAAAAAAAAAAAAACATATGCACCCTTATGTTTATTGGAGCATTGCTTACAATAGCCAACATATGGAAGCAGCCCAACCGTCCACCGATATATGAATGGATGAAAAAGATGTGGTATATATACAATGTAATATTCTTCAGCCATAAAAAAGAATAAAATCTTGCCATTTGCAACAACATGGATGAATCTAGAGGGTATAATGCTAAATGAAATAAGTCAGTCAGAGAAAGACAAATACCATATGATTTCACTCATATGTGGAATTTAAGAAACAAAACAAAGAAAAAAGAGACCCAAAAAACAACCCCCCTTTTTTTTTTTAAGATTTTATCTATTTATTTGTCAGAGAGAGCATGCACGCAAGCAGGGGGAGTGGCAGGCAGAGGGGGAGGGAGAAGTAGACTCCCTGCCAAGCAGCAAACCCAATGCAGAACTCGATTCCAGGACCCTGAGATCATGACCAGAGCTGAAGGCAGACGCTTAACCGACTGAGCCACCCAAGCATCCCCAAAAAACAAATTCTTAAGTATCGAGAACTAACTGATGGCTACAAGAGGGGAAGTAGGGGAGGGAGTGAAATAGGTGATGGGGATTAAGGAGTACACATATGATGAGCACTGAGTGATGTATAGAGTGGTTGCATCAATATATTATACACCTGAAATTAATGTAACACGTTATGTTAACTATACTGGGAAAATAAATAAATACACAAACAAGCAAATAAATGGGAATAAATAAATAATAAATAAAATAAATAAATAAGAGGAATGTGACTTCAAAAGGAGTTCTGGTTCAAGACAGCGACTATAGCAGTCTTATGAACTCAGTTCCTCCCAGTGACACACCAAAACCAAAGCTACGTATGGAAAAATTCCCTCTGAAAAAAAATCCAGAAACTAGCTCAGTGACATCTAAACAATGGATAAATGGTTAAAAAAAAAAAATGCACATCAAAATGGGTAGGAAAGGCCGAGACACAATCTTGCCATACACCCCACCTCCAGCACAGCAACACACACCAGGAAGGGAACTCACAATCCAGTTTCTCCCTGAGAAGCGAAGGGTTTGGACCCCACAACTTGTTCCCCAAGTTTTCAGACCTGCCATCCCTTCTTCCATTCTCCCCAATTTAAATTCAGAATACTTGGGGCACCTGGGTAGCTCAGTCGTTAAGCATCTGCCTTCGGCTCAGGTCATGATCCCAAGTGTCCTGGGATCCAGCCCTGCAGCAGGCTCCCTGCTCAGTGGGGAGGCTGCTTCTCCCTCTCCAGCTCCCCCTGGTTGTGCTCCCTCTCTCGCTGTCTCTCTCTGTCAAATAAATAAATAAAATCTTTAAAAAAATAAATAAAATAAAATAAATTCATAATACTGTAGACTCCTTGATCACTATTACTACTTCTAAACTTTGTTCCTCTGCCATCACTTATATTTTTGTGTTGAAGCCTATATCATGATCTGAAGTCCTTCTGGACCCTGGCATAATGTCAGTGGGTCCTAGAAGTCCCTACTAACTTCTGAGGTCTTCACTACATACCTTTATTGTATTTTTGAAGGACTTTATGTTTACCATTACCTCTGAACTTAAAAGGCTGCTTAATAATTATCTATTCACTTGTATGACTCCCCCTCTCAGAGACCTGAGGGTAAGGATTGTGTCTTTCTTCTTTGTATTCCTGACACATCATATACTTCCTGAGTTGGAACACTAAAGATATTTGTAAATATTTGTTAAGTGACTGAATCACCAACTCTTGCACCACTGTCTTCCCATTCTAATCACAGGTGACAGCATCAGGACAAGTTATCCCAAAATATGGCAACTTGGCACATTGAATATTTCAAGCTGAAAGAATTGGAGAGTTGACAAGTGCAGGAAGGATTTTCTGACAGGTCACAGACCCTCAAGTGAGAGGTACCCTCCCTACACCAAGAGGAAAGGGGTATCCCTATCTCTGAAGACACAGGAACACCAAGAGCAATATGAATGAACAGTGTTTGCAGTTTCTCCCAGAACTGCATTAAGCTCATACTCTTTTCTGTCCAATCACATTTTTCCATGACTCTTCATCATACCTAGCACAAAAACACTCAAGGTTTAACCACTTCTTCAGTCCTTCATTTTCTCATGAAGGCTCCCAGCTAACATAAAACTTCTATTAAATAAATGTGTATGCTTCTCTCTTGTTAATCTGGGGCCTCTTCATTTAGAAGGGTAAAGGAAAAAGATATTTTTCCTCCCCTATGTAGGCATTCCCTAACTTCCCTCCTTCCTCGGGAACATTAGTGCCTGAATATCAACCCTCTTTACTCCATCCATTCTCTCCTGACTTTCCCTTTACAAAACATCATCTTTTCCTACCTGGATTTACTCAATTCTCTCCTAATTTCCACTACTTCCCTTTTTTCCCAAAGCACCTAGCTCCATGCCATGAACTTAAGAGGCACTCATCGAGTACATAATACTAATGAGCAGAGTAGCTCATGGGCTGACAGGCTCATAGACAGACTCCAACATTCTGGGGCTAACCTGATTCTGTAGCACATCTCAATAAATCATCTCTGCTGCCATGAATGCAAGTCTCTTAACCAAGTGGAACTTTTTCTTCCTAGCCCCTTTTCCCTTAGAATTTCCAGAGAACTAAGTAAACAACAGTCAAGTCCCAGTGTGGGTAGAAACAGCACTGATTCACAGTTATAAACTTTATGGTTCTACTTTCTTTGTGTTTTCAGAAAGCTTCACTTAGCCATTACATGTGCTGGATTTTATTATTTGTTCAATTTTTCATCCCTCCATATCCTTATCATGCTTCACTGTGAGATGAACCATAGCAAATACTTCAATGTACCAATGAAGTTGGGCTCAGCTATGCGACTTGCTTTCTCTGATATGTGAGTGGAAGTGAAACTGTCAGTTCCCAGCTATAAGCATCACATGTATCTGCTTGCCCCCTTTGGAATTATGACACCCTCTATGAGAAGAAAAAGCCTCAAGTAACTACTGGCCTTAGAACAAAAGATCTTTGGAGTAGACTTGAACTCAGCCCACAGCCTGGGACAGAACCACACTAGCTGACCAGCAGAGCAAGGAACAAGAAATAAATCATTGTTATGTTAAGCCAATGAAATTTAGGGTTTGTTCATTATGCTGCATTACTACTATAGGAACCAGATTAATACACTGTGCTTGATGTATGTTCTCTAAATCTGTAGATTATAAACTGTTGCCTTTAGCCAGTGAAAACAGTGTAAGAAGGGCAGAATCTGGGGCGGCAGGGTGGCTCAATCAGTTGAGCATCTTGACTTTAGCTTGATTTCAGCTTAAGTCATGATCTCAGGGTGTGGGATCGAGCCCCATATTGGGCTCTGTGCTCAGCAAGGAGTCTGCTTCCTTTCCCTCTCTCCTTCTCCCGCTCTTCCCACTCTCTTGCACTCTCTCTCTCTCTAAAAATAAATAAATACATCTTTAAAAAAATAAAAGAAGGGCAGAATCCTGTTTGAAAAGCACATTTTCAATCTAATAAAAGTTTTGGAAATATCTCAAAAAGAACTAGTCCATATTTTACAATTCACTAAGATTTTATGATTCTTTGGATTGGTTACTGTTACTGCTACTTACCAGGGTTGGTATTGATCATTCTCCTCTATTAGTTGAAGTGGCAGTTCTGTCATATTTCTCTTTCTTGAATACATTTATTCATAATCATTATTACAGCCTTTTTAACATGGATGCTCAGCTCAAATGATACCCATAAACTTCAGCTACATTATATCTTCAAGTTTCAAGTTAGACTTTTAAGGATTTGTGAAGAGCCATAAAGAAAACGATTAGCATTAAAATATATGATGTATAGTAATGAATTGAACACAAAAAATTGCCCATATTTTGAGGCAAAGAAGGTATAAAACTGACTAAAAGTAATTTGAGGTTAAAAAAAGTTTAAAATCCTAATCCCTGACATTACTAAATCTGCACTTTTTCCCTTTTTTATTTTTATTCCAAAACCAATATAGATTCAGATTCCATATAAATTTAGAACTCAGGTAGCTTGAGGATTAAAGAGCAGATGGGAAACTGAGAGTCCAAAACTGGAATCCTTATTCAGCCACCGATTTACTGTATGATACTTAAAATATTGTTCTATCATCTCTACAATGGAGTTGATTTGGCAAAACATTCCAGTCAGCAATGTTTAAGCTATTTTGGAGACAACCTATTCAGAGTGTTTTTAGCTATCTCAAAATAGTTGAAGACTTCTCTAAATATTGAATATCAAGCTCAATTTAATTTATAACTTAAACACACACAAAAAAAAACAGAAAAAAAAAACTGAATGGCTGTTTTGATTTGATGTAGTAAATCTTAGTAGGAACAACCCAAATTTTAGAAACAGTCATGAATTTCTTCCAACTTCAAGGCTGAATTATATTTGGTAAGCTACTCAACCTTTTCAAGCCTTGGTTTCTTCATCTGGAACATATAACAAAAGTACTGAAGGATTTTTGTGAAAATGGAAGTAGAAGAAGTATATGTACATCATATAAAAGTGGCAGCATAAATCTAGCCCAACAAATGAAAACTATTATTTATTAATAGTGAGTGAAATCACAGAGCAACAATAAGGTGTCCAAAATTTGAATGAAGCTTAGGTGTCATAAGAAATGGAGCTACTTAAAGAGGTAAATAAATAGGGTTTATGTGGCTCGTGGGACTGATTGTTCTCACATAATTCTTGAGGTATCTTTGTGACAGTTGGGGAACAGGAGAGCAGACAGATGGGGGGCCTTATTTGAAACACCTGCTTAAACAGTCAAGAAGAACAAAAATAAATAAAACACACAGGGTCTCCAATTCCAAATGCTTTACAAACCCTAGTGGCAACACAAACCACTTACCAGGATATCTTTCCCTTCCAAAAATCACTTCCTTATTCAACCATATGCTCCAAGCTCAGTTCTACCTGAGTCTCACTGCCAAACTGAAAGAACAGTAATCTTTCTCATAATACTAATAATCATAACCATCAATACTGAGCACTTACTCTGTACCATACTACCTGGATCCCCCAGCCATGCTGAAGGGATGCTGGAATTCTAATTTTAAAGTGAAGAAATGGGCCATCAGAAGGATGAAGTTTCCCCAGTTTCACACAGCAAATATGAAACAAAGCAGGGATAAAAATCCAAGTTTTTCTGATTCCCAAGTTCATGATTGTTCCATGAAGCTTTGACTTCAATGGTCAAGTCGCAGCATGTTAGAGTTTGGGGTTGGGAGGAAGCTGAGACCTTGTCTAATCCAAGCCTGCTTTTTATAGATGAGGAAATTGAATTCCAGATCAGAAGAACCAAGTGTCTTATTCAAGTTGCCCAACAAGAAGAGGCAAAACCAAGGATAGAATTTTTTCCACATTATCCTTCAGTAAAATTCTACTATAAAGAAATATATTAGCAAGTCAAATCATGCTGTTTCCATGACTCCCAGGTATCAGGACTCCCTAACCGCCCCCCATCTACACAGACACACATAAACACACCCCAAATGTGGAAATAATTGAACTCTGCTACCTCCAGGTTAGGCCACTGAAACCTTGTGAAGAAAGCCAAAACTTGGCTATAAAATGTTTCATACAGTACTGCTATGAATATTTTTTGAAAAACTGAAATTACTTATTCAGTGGACTGTGACAAAATTTCAGGCAGTTACCAGTTTTTATAAACTCCTGCTTGGAAGACAGAAGGATGAGCTTAACGAGGTGCAAAGAGTCAATCTATACTTTTCATCTCAAATACATGTTATTGTAAGGAAGCAGAGAGCCGAGTGGTGGCAGGCACATTGTTGAAGGGAAAAGATCCAGCTTCTACCAGTTTTTGTTTTTTTTTTTTTTATCACACAGGAAGTCAGATTGCATGGGTTTCACTTAGTGTAATGATCCTGGTGACTGTTCCCATTCACAATCACCTCTTGCAGACTGAAGTATGGTTCTGACGTCATGCTGACTGCTTTGATTTGCCAACATAACTCTAACGTTGTGTTCTCAGGCAAGGAGCCAATATGGAGGGGTTTTTTTTGGTTACCATATTGTTCTGGATACATCATTTTACAAAGTAACAACCAAGGTCAAAAGCATTGCCTCCATGCTGGGCTATAACAAAACACATTTTGAAGGTTGCTTGAGTCTGACTTCATAACACTTCAATGCTGATATCCATGAGACATATTCTTCATTCTCCTGCTATGACCAATTCAACTTTTTCAGGAACTTTTGCACATGACGACTCCATTTCATTTTGTTTTGTTTCATTTTAGTTGCTAGTTGCTATGGATTAAATGTTTGTGTATCTCCCTATATCCCTCCAAATTCATATATTGAAGCCCTACCCCCCCCCCCCCCGCAATGTGATGGTATTTGGAGGTGGGGCCTTTGGGAGGTGGTAAGGTGGGACCCTCATGATGTGATTAATGCCCTTATAAAAGGAGGAAGAGACAGGAGACCTCACTCTGTCCGCATGAGCTCCACTGAGAAAAGGCCATGTAAGGACAAAGCAAGAAAGCAGCCATCTGTACCAGGAAGAGAGCTCTCACCAGACACAATATGCCAGCACCTTGATCTTGGACTTCCTGCCTCCAGAACAGTGAGATATAAATTTCTGTTGTTTAAGCCACCCAGTCTGTGGTATTTTGTTATAGCAACCTGACCAGACAAAGATATTTGTCAAATATGCAAAAGACAGAATTAAAAAGGTTTCCAAATTCCAGATTGTTACTGAATATAATTTTTAAAGATTAGGAAATAATTTCCAGGTGTAAAGAGTTCCATGAAATACTTTAACCCTTCTGAGGATATGAGTGCCATTATTCCATGAATAACAATGTGAGATCCTGAGAGTCTGTGTGCCCTGGCATGTGGCAATGGTTAAATGATGCAGAGTGCAGAGGGAGTTCTGAACAGGTTCAGACACAGTTTTTAGGTCACATGAAGGTTCCAAGAAGGCTCAATTAACTAGGTTCTTTAAATGAAGGCTAAAAGGAAAAAGAGCAAGCCTTCTGCTTTTTGGAATGATATTTTGAAAGGCATTTTTTCCCCAACAGAATAAGCACATCACCATGAATTCTAGACTCGGAGACCCAAACACTGAGCAAATTAAAACAAAGGAAACATGAAAAAAAGCTCCAATGGTAAGGTCTTGATGCACCTTCAAACGAATTTGTTCTGAATAATACATCAAGGATCTAAGAACTCACATCTTAACCTATTTTTTTAAAAGATATATTGTAAAGTGCAAAGCATCAAGAAAAGCAGTGATGTTCCCCAACATTTCAAGAAGCTGGTTATTAAAAAAAAGTTTCAAACATTTTTGGATGAGTACAGAAGAGAATTCCTGAACCCTTGGTTGAGCATCACACAAACTTTCTTGCTTTCAGATCTCTGCGGTTCAAAGACATAAGCCTGTGCCAGGAGGACCATGGCTGAGATAGCTGCAGAGTGCCTCCGAGAGAATCATATCAAGAAGTAGATGAAGGAAGGAACAAAGGCACAGTCAGCTGACAGACTACAAGCCCTAAAATATACACCCCAACAACCCCTTCTAAACAATGTTAAAGACATGTCCTGCATTGTAACTGTGGATATTTGAGAAGAGCTCTTTGTTGCTTGAAGGAAGATACTTCCTGGTCTTAAAAGAATCAAAAGCTCTTATGAATTCTAAATTGGAAAATGGCCATTCAGAATACAAAAAGCTAAGGGGACTTTAGCCCATGATTTGACAGAGATTTATAAAGCTCCATAAAATGGCTTGGATATACAAGAATATATATGCTTAAGGAAATAAGCAATATCAAGTGAAATTATTTTTAACATTATAAGAAGACTTAATATCCAATAAAGATATAGTAATAAGCAAGAGCCCCTTTCTAGGGTCCCTTCAGAAGATGTGCATCTTAAAATTTTTTTCTCAAGAAGTCCTTTACCTGGGCGCCTGGGTGGCTCAGTTGGTTAAGCAACTGCCTTCGGCTCAGGTCATGATCCTGGAGTCCCTGGATCGAGTCCCACATCGGGCTCCCTGCTTGGCGGGGAGTCTGCTTCTCCCTCTGACCCTCCCAACCCTCCCCCCTCTCATGTGCTCTCTCTCTCAGTCTCTCTCTCTCAAATAAATAAATAAAATCTTTAAAAAAAAAAAAAAAGAAGTCCTTTACCTGTCAGCATACCCTCACTTCACAAAGTGCTCCTTATATGATCCTGGTCTCCTATTTTTTATTATAGTTGTCCAAGGGTAAAATTAGACCGTGAGCTCTTTGAGTGAACAGAATGGTTCTTACATAGCTCTCTCTTCCTAGTGCTAAGTAATGCCCTGGCACATAATATATGGTCAATTAACATTTGCTAAACCTTAAAAACTACTCCCCCACATGTCAAAGTTTGTAAAAATATCAATAGATCCTTTGAATTTATTCTCACACTATCAAAGGTAATTACAAGTTGAGTCTACAGAGCTCATGAAATGGGTAATACCATGAAAGGGGCTAAGATTCCTTCTTAGGCACCTATAATTTCTTCCCAAGAATGGTTGAATGCTCCAAAATATCTCTGTGTCATTGACTTCAAGTGACTAATTAGGGGCAATTATACATGAGGACATCTGTGTACAGTAATTCCCAGAAACACAATTTTTATCACACTCTGTCCATGTGGTACTAAGTGCCTGGATAGAGCTAGCACAGATGACAATGATTCAGAGGTACCATGAAAACATGTCCCTGTGATACAGGTAATTTCCCAGGGCCTCTATCAAATCACAATTCCCAGATGCCCAAGCTGGCCACCTACCTCTTCAGGAAACGGTCCTTTCAATTGCTGATATATGGAATGTAGTGGAACATGAAACATGACCAAAGCAAGGAAACAGATGCAAAGATTATATTTCTAACCTATACATTGTCAAAACTTTCTCCTACTTCTCCTTATCCTCCTGGTTAGATAAAATAATAACTTCTAACATCCCTTTAGAACTGGAAATTTAGCAAGTACTCTAATCTATCCCATTTCATATGACTTTCACAACAATCTTGGGAGGTCAGTAGGGCAGCATTATTTTCATTTCAAATTAAAAATGGGTATCAGGAGAAGGAGAGGAATTAACCCAATGGCAAATTCTAATTGCAGAGCCAGTGTCCCTGTCACTACATCCTTTGTCATCTCTGCAGTTGGTCTTTGGGCACCTCACTTGCTTCAGCCCGGCTACCTAGCCAAGCCATTCGTTATTCAAAGGATGAAATGAGCACCCATATATGGTCCCTGGAATGGGAAAAGATAGTCAATGGGAGATGTATTAAAGAGTTAAAAAAAAAAATCGTTGACACAGAAATAAAAATAACTATAGGAAAGCTCAGCAAATTTTCCAAAAATAGTTACCAAATCAACATCAACAAAAGAGATGCACATAATTCAATTCTTCAACCACTACCAGGACTAGGCCAGAGAAAAAGAAAGGATGTCTTCCAATGTCATCTTTCTTCCTCCCTGAAAGCTATTCTGATCACCCTTTAAACTACATCAAGATCCCAGTTCCTCCTAGACATGCTCCATCTTCCCCATACCACTTGTCTCTCAGACTGATAGTCAATTCTACAATATTTTCCAGCTCCACAGCCCAATTAGAAGTCTATCTCTGAGATAGACTTGAGACTTTGTCTAAGAGGATGGAGCCCAAGATGAAAATATGGCAACCATTCACTATAATCACTGAGGTGAATGTCATTTCAACTTCCTGGTGACTATCACAATACAGGTTATTGGGCTGCAATTTGTTAATGTTATGCTGCTCATCACTATATTTAGCAAACAAAATCTTAAGAACTATGATTATTTTATTTCTAAGCATTATCTGAACTTTGAATAACTGAAAGATATAGGTAGGAGTGAGCCCACCTACTGAATCTGTCTCAGAGGCTCACAGATATAATTGCTAGTAATACAAGATTTCATATCTCTGGTTTCACTGGATTCAAGCTTAGCATTAAGTAAAGGTTTGACTTTTCTTTTGAATAATATGTGCACAGGGGCACCTGGGTGGCTCAGTCATTAAGCGTCTGCCTTTGGCTCAGGTCATGATCCCAGGGTCCTGGGATCAAGTCCCACATTGGGCTCCCTGCTCGGCGGGAAGCCTGCTTCTCCCTCTCCCACTCCCCCTGCTTGTGTTCCCTCTCTCTCTCTCTCTCTCTCTCTCTGTCAAAAAATAAATAAAATCTTTAAAAATAATAATAATATGTGCACAATATTTTAAAAATCAAGTAATAAAGGAGTATAGTAAAGTTAGTCTTTTGCACCACCTGTATCCCGCTTCCCAGTTTCTCTCCTCAGACACACCTGCTTTTAATTATTCCTGGACATAAAGGGAATACTGTGTAAGACATGCCCCCATCTTTCTTCCAAGTTATTTTTTTTTCTTTAGAATTTTCTTTTTTTTTTTAGGATTTTACTTATTTATTTGACAGAGAGAGACACAGAGAGAGAGAGAACACAAGCAGGGGAAGTGGGAGAGGGAGAAGCACACTTTCCGCCAAGCAGGGAGCACGATGCGGGGCTTGATCCCAGGATCCTGGGATCAGGACCTGAGCCAAAGGCAGACGCTTAATGACTGAGCCACCCAGGTGCCCCTCTTTAGAATTTTCTGGTTGATTACTGTTCTCACACTGGGGCCAGACCTCCTCTTCAGAGTAAGCTGTTGTTTACCTTTGGTTCTATCCTAAATGTGGACAAAAGCCCCTCCTTTTCTTTCTCCTCACCTCAGTTATGACAAGTTGGTATTACCTAATGGCTCTTTGCTAAAAAATGGACAGAAACCAAAGGAGAAACAAACAAGGAAAATAAAACAACACAAAAGAGACAAGTTCACTGTGTACAGATGTCGGAACCTCAGTAACAACAGCAGACAGACATACTCGACTGTGAAGTTCTCCCGGCCGGCTTTACAACCCTTTTCAGAATAGTGTTGATTGATACTCCTAAATGCAATGGATCAAAGTTACTAGCTTTTCCGCTCTTCAGAATTCTCCGTCACATGCCTTCGCTCCTGAGGAGGCAAGCTGCCACAATAACCCGTGTCATTTTCCAAGGTCAGCATATAAGTACAAATCAACAATAGAACACACAGAATTTTCTCATGTCTCCACAAAAAACTACAACAGTGATGGTCATGACGGCCAAAGTGTGCTGAGTGTTACTTCCATAATCCTAAAGAATAAAAAACACTGAAGCCAGTAAGATGCACCTCGAGGACTTCACCATCTTATTGGTTACCACACTTCTTTTCATAACTTCTCCTTAGGAAGTAACTGCAGAGGTTATAGAAGAGAGAGGTACAGATGGACCCACCACACATGCCAGGACAGAAACACAGCTACTCCTCGTGTGGTAAGAAATCCTCTTCTCGGGCACCCGGGTTCCAACTCTGCCATCTCCTTTGTCAGTAAACTAATGCACTGACTGTTTCTCAGAGTCTTTTGAGAGAAACTACATTAGAACTGATTTTTATGAAAGCACAGTTGCTTCTTAAATAGCACCCAGGATGGGGAAAGTTCTCCACTGGAGGGATATAGTTTGCAGAAACCAAAAAGAAAGAAAACAACCCTAAGATTTGCTTCAGGAAACAATTCAAACAAACTGGTTTTTCCACTTCTCAACTGCTGTTTACTTTTTTTTTTCCTTCAGTTCTATGGCTCTATTTTATCTTTTCCTATGATGTTCCTGTATTGACTTATAATTAAGATTTAAATCTTTCTTGCCAAAAAATTATAAATAAGTAAATTAATTAATTAATTATATCTTTCTTGTAGTTCTATTTCACACACAGGCAGCCTGGACTGCTAGAAAAGTCAAATAACCTTAGAGGCTGACTGTATGTAAAACTTTAGTAATTCAGACTAATAGGGAACTTAGCTCATTCATCTTACAACAAAATATTGCTGGGTAACTATTATAAGAGAGTGTTTTGCCAGATAATATTTATCTAAATAAACAATTATTGAAGGGCGCCTGAGTGGCTCAGTCGGTTAAGCGTCTGCCTTCGGCTCAGGTCCTGAGACCAAGCCCCGATTTGGGCTCCTGCTCAGAGGGTAGCCTGTTTCTCCTCCTCCCTCTGCTGCTCCCCCTGCCTATGCTCCCTCACGTGTGCTCTCTCTCTCTCAAATAAATAAATAAAACTTTAAAAAAAAAGAAATATTTCAATAACTCTAACAATATCCATATATATGGAATAATAACTCTAATAATATCCATATATCCTGGAATTAATTTTCACAAAGTAATACAAAAAAAAGACAAGATTATCATCCTGAAAATTTTCATTTATTGCAGCATAGTTTATAAAACAGATATAGAAAATATCTAAATATTCAACATTAGAGAAACGGTTAAGTAAAAGCTGGCATATCTATTGAATGTGACATAAAATGCTTATGCTATAATGATTAGTGAAAAAGTAGAAAATATAATTGTATCTATGCTATGATAGTAACTTTATACCTATGAATATAGATTTGCAGGGACTATACAAAAGTAAAATATTTAATTTATAAGCATAATAGAACTGCAAAGAGAATGTATTTCTATTGTCATAATTTTATTTGTGCAATTGAAAAGTAACTCAAAGGAAAGAAGAAAATGTAATTATTTAGTATCTAACTTGTGCAAAGAAAACTAAGACATTAGACCTGCCCACAGGAAACTTATGGATACAAGTAGTACGTAAAAATAGAATGCAAAAACTGTAATACGTAAGACATGTGTCATAAAAGATATTAAAATGAAATGCTATGGAAAAAAACAGAAGATGTCTTTATATCTATTAACCAGCAAGAAAGTACAATTTTTCAAGCTACACTATTAGAAGGTACAAATATTCTAGGAGATTTATCATTTGCTTTTGCAGCAATCAGAAACATTGCCTCACTTTATGACTTTAAGATGTGCAGTTAAAAGACAAAAGGGGAAAAAATCAACACCTTTTGGAAGCTGCTTCTAACAGTTACATTCTTACCAAGTCATCTTCAATGGACCTCTTCACCTTTATCAACTGCACATGGCACACCCATCTGTCTGCCCTTGGAAACAGGGAGGGAGGGATTTGTTCCCAGCAGGAAGAAGCCCTGGGAATAAATACTCCAATCTGCTATTGGCTAAACTCAGTGGGACTGCAATGGGCGAAGGAGCTTGGTTGACACTGTCCACACAAATCAGCTTCCAAGAGCAGGGAGGTGGAGATGGTGGAGAATAAATAGAGTTGAGCAAACAAAAACTAACCAGCACATATATCTATAAAAATAAACTTCCAGAAGACATCATATTTACTGGTGAAAACCTGAAAACTTTCCTTACAAGATTAAGGATGACTGCTAACATGACCTCTATTAACTAATAGAGGTCTTAAACAGGACAAGGAAAGATAATGATTAGAAAATTTAAAAAAAAATTACTATTATTAACAGTGAAATGAGTGTGTATACTTAAAAATCTACAAATAAATTATTAAAGTCAGTAAGTGAGGAGCATGGCAATTCATGTCAGGTCAACACACAGAAAATCAATTGTATTTCTGTGTATGAGCAACATGAAAAATAAAATTTATTTTTAAATATGTAACATCTTTAAAAGCATAAAAATACAAAAAACTTCGTTAATAAAAGAAAGAACAAAAACCATATGATCCTCTCAATAGATGCAGAAAAAGCATTTGACAAAGCACAGCATCCTTTCTTGATCAAAATTCTTCAGAGTATAGGGATAGAGGGTACATACCTCAATATCATAAAAGCCATCTATGAAAAACCACAGCGAATATCATTCTCAATGGGGAAAAACTGAGAGCTTTCCCCCTAAGGTCAGGAACGCGGCAGGGATGTCCACTATCACCACTGCTATTCAACGTAGTATTAGAAGTCCTAGCCACAGCAATCAGACAACAAAAAGAAATAAAAGGCATCCGAATCAGCAAAGAAGAAGTCAAACTCTCACTGTTTGCAGAGGATATGATACTTTATGTGGAAAACCCAAAAGACTCCACCCCAAAACTGCTAGAACTAATACAGGAATTCAGTCAAGTGGCAGGATATAAAATCAATGCACAGAAATCAGTGGCATTCCTATACACCAACAATAAGACAGAAGAAAGAGAACTTAAGGAGTCCATCCCATTTACAATTGCACCCAAAACCATAAGATACCTAGGAATAAATCTAACCAAAGAGGCAAAGGATCTGTACTCAGAAAACTATAAAATACTCATGAAAGAAATTGAGGAAGACACAAAGAAATGGAAAAACGTTCCATACTCATGGATTGGAAGAACAACTATTGTGAAGATGTCAATGCTACCTAGAGCAATCTACACATTCAATGCAATCCCCATCAAAATACCATCCACTTTTTTCAAAGAAATGGAACAAATAATCCTAAAATTTGTATGGAACCAGAGAAGACCCCGCATAGCCAGAGGAATGTTGAAAAAGAAAAGCAAATCTGGCGGCATCACAATTCCGGACTTCCAGCTCTATTACAAAGCTGTCATCATCAAGACAGCATGGTACTGGCACCAAAACAGACACATAGATCAATGGAACAGAATAGAGAGCCCAGAAATGGACCCTCTACTCTATGGTCAACTAATCTTCGACAAAGCAGGAAAGAATATCCAATGGAAAAAAGACAGTCTCTTCAACAAATGGTGTTGGGAAAATTGGACAGCCACATGCAGAAAAATGAAACTGGACCATTTCCTTACACCACACATAAAAATAGACTCCAAATGGTTGAAAGACCTCAATGTGAGACAGGAGTCCATCAAAATCCTAAAGGAGAACACAGGCAGCAACCTCTTCGACCTCAGCTACAGCAGCTTCTCCTAGAGATATCGCCAAAGGCAAGGGAAGCAAGGGCAAAAATGAACTATTGGGACTTCATCAAGATAAAAAGCTTTTGCACAGCAAAAGAAACAGTCAACAAAACCAAAAGACAACCGACAGAATGGGAGAAGATATTTGCAAATGACATATCAGATAAAGGGCTAGTATCCAAAATCTATAAAGAACTTATCACACTCAACACCCAAAGAACAAAGAATCCAAGCAAGAAATGGGCAGAAGACATGAACAGACATTTTTCCAAAGAAGACATCCAAATGGCCAACAGACCCATGAAAAAGTGCTCAACATTGCTCGGCATCAGGGAAATCCAAATCAAAACCTCAATGAGATACCACCTCACACCAGTCAGAATGGCTAAAATTAACATGTCAGGAAATGACAGATGTTGGCGGGGATGCGGAGAAAGGGGAACCCTCCTACACTGTTGGTGGGAATGCAAGCTGCTGCAACCACTCTGGAAAACAGTATGGAGGTTCCTCAAAAAGTTGAAAATAGAGCTACCATATGATCCAGCAATTGCACTACTGGGTATTTACCCCAAAGATACAAATGTAGGGATCCGAAGGGGTACGTGCACCCCGATGTTTATAGCAGCAATGTCCACAATAGCCAAACTGTGGAAAGATCCAAGATGTCCATCGACAGATGAATGGATAAAGAAGAAGTGGTACATATATACAATGGAATATTATGCAGCCATCAAAAGGAATGAAATCTTGCCATTTGCAATGATATGGATGGAACTGAAGGGTATTATGCTGAGCGAAATAAGTCAATCAGAGAAAGACATGCATCATATGATCTCACTGATATGAGGAATTCTTAATCTCAGGAAACAAACTGAGGATCTCTGGAGTGGTGGAGGGTGGGAGGGATGGGGTGGCTGGGTGATAGACATTGGGGAGGGTATGTGCTATGGTGAGCACCGTGAATTGTGTAAGACTATTGAATCACAGCCCTGTACCTCTGAAACAAATAATATATTATATGTTAAAAAAAAGAAGATAGTAGGAAGGGAAAAATGAAGGGGGGGATATTGGAGGGGGAGACAAACCATGAGAGACTATGAACTCTGAGAAACAAACTGAGGGTTCTAGAGGGGAGGGGGTGGGAGCATGGGTTAGCCTGGTGATGGGTATTAAAGAGGGCATGTATTGAATGGAGCACTGGGTGTTATACGCAACAATGAATCATGGAACACTACATCAAAAACTAATGATGTATGGTGATTAACATAACATAATAAAATAAAAAAAATACATGTAACATAAAAAAAAGAATAAAGCTACTGAAAGATGTGCAATAACTCTATGCAGATAATTATAAAACCTTACTGACAGGAAGTGAAGAAGAACAAAATAAATGGAAGGGTACACAATGTACATAGGTCAAAGACCTGATATTGAAATATGTTCTTTCTCTTAAATTGTAATATATAGATTTAATCCAACCCAAATAAAATCGCAATTGATTTTTTTTGGAATTTGATCAGATTATTCTAAAACTTGTGTAACAATTGAAGAAGTTAAAAATTGCTGATATTAAAAAAGAACAAGTCTATCACATATCAACACATCAAAATTTTAGAGCAAAATTTTAGACCCAAGAATATTTGTCGACCCAAGAATAGACATATATCAATGGAACAGAATTTGGAGCTCAGATACCAACCCAGACAAACATGGCCACTACATTTATGATTTTTTGCAGGTAAGGGAAAAGAACCACTTTTCAATTAGCGGCACTAGGTCAACTGGGCATCCACAGGGAAAACTAAACAACCTTACTTGACACTTTTCATAAACATCAGTTCAAGTTGCATCTTAGGCTAGATTCCCCAGGATATGAAGATTTGTGTGCAGTAGGTTTATCGGGGCATGTCCTCAAGATCAAGACTTATGTGAGAGTAAAGAAGAGGATTAGTCCAAGTAAAAACTGAACTGCAGTGCAGCTGTAACAAAGGCCTCTACCAACCACATGAGTTGCTCCAAGCTGAGTCAACCCTTCAAAATTGCCCACAATTTAGGCAAAGGGGCCAAACCTTTATACCATCCATTTAGCAGACACTGAAGGCAGGTTGCCCCTAGGGAAGGGACAGGATTTTGGGTAAGGTGGCTTTTTGGGGAGGGGGCTCAGGGTAATACCCAAAAAAGGCCTCAGCATCCTCCTGGAAGAAGTTCCTAAAGGGAGAATGGATAGGGGAAAGGAAAGATCTAGGTGACATAGGTCAGGATCCACAGCAAGGTGCAATGTAAATCTAAATATAAGCTGTAAAATTATAAAGCTTCCAGAAAATAATGTCAGAGAATACTTTCATGACTTCAATATAGTAGAGGTCTTCTCAAACAGAAGCCCAAAAGCACTAAACAGAAAGGAGGAAACTAACAAATTGGGATACATCAAAAGGCACCGTTAAGAGAACAAAAAGACCAGCCATAACATAGGAGAAAATATTTGCAACATATATAACAAAAGAAATTTCTATAGTTTCTATAAGTCAAAAAGAAAAGCAACTAAGTAGAAAAATAAGAAATGTGCAAAGATGTGAATTGGGGGATTCCATTCAAATGACCATTTAAACAGGTACATTAGTCATCAATCAAATGCAAATTAAAACCACAATGAGATACCACTACAACCCACAAGAATAGCCAAAATGAAAAGCACTGGCAATTCCAAAGACTGAGAAGATATGGAACAAACGAATTTCTCATACACTGCTGGTAAAACCAGGGTGGAAAACAACCTGCCAATATCTACTAAAGTGGAATGTACACAAAACCCATGATGCAGCAATTTCTCTCCAAGGTATATATATTCTCTATGTTCTATTTTAAACTACATCAAAATTCCTGGTGGCTTGAAAAAATATAAAAGAGAGTTCTTCCAACATAAAAATTTCCAGTGTACGGGCGCAGAGACTGATGATTTAAAAAAAACAACAACTCATTTCACCAACATTCAACATCACTCTTCTAAGGTGTATAGACAAGCAAAAGACTCTACTGTTTCAGACGTGGTGAGAGCATCTCAGGTACAGGCTTACCTCACTCAAGAGTCCAGTGATAAGAACAAATTGTAAGTCTGTGACCAAAGAAGCAGGTGTGGAATCCTTCGATCGATTCTGATAAGTGCAAAGATTTGTTAGTTACAGTATTGTTCATTCTTCAGATGGCTTTGCTGTTAATTAAGATGGGTCTTGCACCTTAAAGCTAAATATAGCTCTGTTCCTAAAAAATTAGCATTAATGATCAGAAACAGTGGTGGACATAAGGCACCATCATGTACTAACAAATATCAATAGGTGACGTTAGCAAACCTAACTGCAAAGAATACAACAATCAGAAGTTCTGCTAAACCCATTCAAACAAAGAAATAGGTGAATGATACAACCTGATGATGTGTGCCCACCCCTGGTTAAAGGTTACAAAGTAAATTAAGTTCTATTGATGAAATTTTTGGCATCAGCAACCTAAGCAGCTGCAATCCTCAAATATTTTCGACAGGGGCTAGAATGTACCTAAGTATCACTGAAATCACCATTATATCTGTACTTCACTGAACCTCAGTAGCCATTGTCTGTAAACCACAACATTATTTTATGTACCACTAGGAAAGGGAGTGGGAAGTAAGTGCTACCAGTTAAACAATAACAGACCATCCATTGTCAGAGCTATCCTAATTTAGAGATGATAAAATGTGGGGGAAAATGTGTGTCTTAGAATCAATGAAACTTGGTAAGTTCCCCAGTATGCCAGATTTGAGTCTGTCCCTTACCTCCCCTCCCAAGAGGTGGGAATTCTATTTGCCATTGCAGTGGCTGCATGAAACAAGAACTTAGCTGCATCTGTTTTTATGAAACCACTACTGTTAATTTCTATATTGCTTTTTCCCTGAAGAAACTTATCCTCTCTCTCTCTTTCCTTTTTTTATTCCTCATGTTCTCAATTATTCTAACTCCCTTATGGATATCACATTGCATTCTTTAAACAAAAAGGATGTTCTGTCCACAATAGCCAAACTGTGGAAAGAGCCGAGCTTCCCTTCAACAGATGAATGGATAAAGAAGATGTGGTCCATATATACAATGGAATATTACTCAGCCCTCAGAAAGGATGAATACCCAACTTTTGCATCAACATGGATGGGACTGGAGGAGATTATGCTAAGTGAAATAAGTCAAGCAGAGAACGTCAATTATCATATGGTTTCACTTATTTGTGGAACATAAGAAATAACATGGAGGACATTAGGAGAAGGAAGGGAAAAATGAAGGGGGGGCATCGGAGGGAGAGATGAACCATGAGAGACTATGGACTCTGAGAAACAAACTGAGGGTTTTAGAGGGGAGGGTTGTGGGGGGATGGGTTAGCCGGTGATGGGTATTAAGGAGGGCACGTACTACATGGAGCACTGGGCGTTATAGGAAAACAATGGATTGTGGATCACCACATCAAAAACTAATGATGTACTGTATGGTGACTAACATAACATAATAAAAAGAAAAGAAAAGAAAAGAAAAGGGTGTTCCATAAGAACAATAAAATAAATAATACACGTGTCATTTTAAGTTAAATATTTTAACCTCTTTAAATACTTATGAGAAAAGTTTTTTAAATGGCTGCAAGAACAGTAAGAGTATAGATAATAAATTAATCTTGAGTGTGATAAACCAGCTGCAATTCAGAAATATGGATTGCTCCTTAGGACCTTCTCTGAATCCTCAGAAGTATCATACACAGAGCTTAAAAGTGCAAAACACAAAATTCACTCTATTGAGGATGTCCAGAGGATTGACTTCACCCAATTCAGATTTTATGAGTGCTGGGTGATCAAAGTATTATTATTAAGTACCTAAAAAACAAGATGCAGTATTCATTAGCTGCCTTATATTGCATCTGTGCTATGTCTTCTGCGGCTGTTACTTGGTAAGGAAAAAATTGAGTATGATAAAGATATGGAATAAAAAAAGAAAAGGAGACAAATAAAGAGAGGAAGCAGAAAGGAGAAAAAGAAAAAGGAAAGGAAAAAAAGGAAAGTAGAAGAAAATAAGAGAGAAAAATAAGAGAAAATATTATTTTGGTAGAATAATCGATAGATTTTCCTAGAACTTTAATTTTCCAGGATTTACAATTCTACTTTTATATAACAAAAGAACTTTACAGTTTATATATTTGAAATCTCCACCAGATTGCCAGCAGAGGCTGTCTTCTTGTCTGTGTCTGCCAGCCTCAGCACTATGCACACAGCAGCAGTTGAGCTCAATGGTGATGACTCATTAATAAGTGCATATATTTTCTGTTAGGCTTATATCTTATTTATGAAAAATCTGTTAAATGTTTGTTTTAGTCATTATTGGGGGTTATTCGTTCAGTGTTTTTTAAATATTCATGAACATTTTTGTTTTTGAAAACAAGAATAAAATAGCAAGCCAGGCAGAGAACATTTGAAGAAAGGAGAGAAAGGAAAAAAAGAAATGAGCTCTGAACTATAGGAGGAATGGAGTAAATATAAAGGAATTAATTCTCACTATATGCAAAGAAAGGTATCAAGTCAATTGTTGGAGGCTTTATTCTGAAAAGGAGCTCAGTATAAGCTGACAAGAAAACCAGAGAAATGAAAGGTACTTGGGAAAACAAGCTGAAGGAAAAAAAAAAAAAAAAAACTAATATTGGGTGAAATTGATATTAGAATAATTTTTAAAATCTAAGAATTCCACAGCTGGATGGGATCAGGTCATTGATCAAACCTTGCATCTTTAGGAAAGGAAATAAACTGTTCACTGTCCCAGGTGCCACCAGACACTCTGCAGCTGGGGATTTGTGGCCCCTACGTCAGCACAGTGTCACTGAGGAACTGAGAAGCATCTAGATCAGAGCTTCCCAAATGTTACTGTGTGTGTACAAACCATGGAGTTATTCTTAAAATGCAGATTCCAATTCTATAGGTCTAAGATAGAGCCTGAGATTCTGATTCCTAACAAGCTGCCAAGGGAGGCTGAGGCTGCTGGTCCATGGACCATGCTTTAAGTAGCAAAGTCTATGACAGTGTTTCTCAGAGTGTGGCCCAAGACATATGAGCTAGAAGAATCACGGTACTTGTTAAAAATCCATATTCCTGAGCTCCACCACAAGCCTGTAGAAATGCTGAAGCAATTAACACTATATTCCAAATTTTCTTTAAATATCATGTATTTACATCAAAAGCACTAAGACACAAAACCCAACATTTAAATATATTTTCATTCCTCTACTTTAGCCTGTCACTTATTTTCCTTTTATTTATTTTTTTGGTCATTTTTCTTTGAATCATCACCTTGAAAAGTTTAAAGCTAAAAAATGAATGATAATAACATAAATTAAAAAAATACCCTCTCCCCTTGTCAGTTGATGACTTAAGTCCTTGTACCTCATCCCCCATCCCATCCTTGCCACTATTCCAATTTGTCAGAAACAGGTCACCAGGTTTTCTGTCTGAGAATGCACTATCCCCAGGGATGGTGATTAAGGCTGAAATTCTAGGTTCCAAAATCCCAAATTCACCACACTGGATTTCATTTCTCTGAATCACTAATATGCATCTTATCTCAGTATCTTGAAATACCATAAATCTTACTGCCCCCTAAACCGAGAGTACTCTTCCCAACCCTTTCTGCTCCTTACTATTGCCAGCATTTTTATTGCTGTTGTTAATATCATTTTTAGCCAACATTGAGTTTTTGCTATGTACCAAGCATAGTGCTAAAACACTTTTACACATTGTCTTAATCCTCACCCCACAATGAAAAAAAAAAAAATACAAACTTAATCTATTCCCATTTTATAGATAAAGAAAGAAATGTTAAGAAAATTAGCTTACTCAAAGGTTATACAGCTAGTAGTAGATGGATGAGCCTGAATTTGAACTCAGATCTATTTGACCCCAAAACATCAACTAGTGATCTTGCCATCATTATTATACTTGCCATCATTACTTACTCCAACACTGAATTAAATTTCTTAAAGCATTGATTTTTTTTAATTCCATTTGAAAGGGTTGTTTGTTTTCAGACACTTATCACTCTGGTCTCAGCAGCCATCTAACTAAATGCCATTATTCCTATCCACTTCTGTTAATATGTGCTATTTAAATGAAAGGTTACTAAAAACAAAAGCCCTCATCTTTTCCCACACTGATGCATAGCTGAGACGGGCATTTTCATACTGATTTGTTCAAACTGGGAGTGCAGCAGACACTCTAATGTGTTTCAGCTTTCAATATTTCCAAAAATAATGGGAAAGAGTGATGCAATACTGTCACTATTTCAAGGAGAGAAAATAAAGACACAGTGTTTGGGTGTGCTGGTGTGTATACATAATGTTCAACATTAACCTACCACCTGATGAGTTGGTCTTGAATAGTTCTCCAAATGCGCTCATGCATTAAATGGACGTTTGAACTCTTTTGGTGGTTTTTATTAGTACTCACCCAGCAAACATGAGATCTTTATGTCTCTGAGATTGCCAGCTCTGATTACAGATGAAAGCTACACAGCTTCTTTGACCAAATTGCATCTTGGCAGTTACAGCTATGATCCACTTCCCAATGATTATTTCAAAATCCATTAAAATGAAGAAAATCAAGAGGATGATGTTCATTTGAGACTGTGGGGAAAAAAAATCATTTCTTGCTCTTAGATACACTGACACTATGTTTACAAAGACAAATATATAGTAATAAGACTCATGCACTGAACAAAAGATATTTTGTTTCTCATATAAATGGTAACTTTGTTCATGACTTGCATGAAATCATAGTTCTTTTATCTGTATTTTCTTATTATCAGTTGAAAATATAACTAGTAGCTGACAAAGGATCTGTCAAGCTTTTAGTTTACCTGAGTAGAGAACTAGATTTACCAGTTCTTGTGTTGTATTTGCCTTTGAACTATTTTTTTCCATCTTTCAAGGTAAATTCTTCATAGATACGTTAAAAGATGTAAAATTTATTTGCCACTTTTTCAAGAATAGATAAAAAGGCCTATGGTTAGATAACTAATGAAATATCATTCTTTTAAAAACTACTTCCACCCTGCTGAATATTTGAAGAATAAAACTCAGAAATTAAGTATTTCTGCAGTTGGGCCCTTGGTATCCATAATAGCAATAGAAAAAAAAGACAAAAAATATCCACTTATAATTTGGCCACTAGTTTTTACTTAAATTTATTTTTTTATTGTGACCTGGATCAGATAAATTCATGGGTTTTTATTTACATATTAATATAAAATCATTCCAAGACTTTCATTTAATTGCAACAAATTACAAATTAGAGGCCATGAAAACACATAATTGTAAACCATGTTAAAACATGATGCTTAAAAAATATACTCAAAGAAAGATAAAAATCTTAGACTGCAGTATCCCCCAAACAGTGCGTAGTGAATGAGAGAGAATTAGAAGTACGTTTTAGCAACTTTAGCAATAAAGTTCTCTTGAACATGAAAACCTAATGGTGTGATTTTTCTTCAATATGAAAAAAAAATGACTTACTTTCTAGGTTGAAAGGAAACAAGAAGTTACAAAAGAACATTAAGAACTATACCCATATATGTTTTATGTGGAATTTGCTATCTATAAAGTTTGGACACAGACATTTCCTAAAGTAATAAAAGTTGATCAGAAACAAACCAAAAAGCAATAACCTCAGCATGTGGGCAGGTTCTCAGGATGGGTTTAGATTAGAGACATGGGAATTTACAACCAGGAGGTTGTTGGAATTTAATCCAATGTTCTTTTACTCCATCTATATGATACAAAACTTTGGGATAAAAAAGTGAGAAATTCAACCCAAATAGAATGCTTTATCTGCACAATGTCTAATACCCGAAAGGTTCCAAATCCATCCTATCAGTTTATTTCATCCATTTACACAACTCCAATACATTGTTCCACCTTACTATTAATATTTCCCAAGTAATTTTTAGCAAATTTCATTTCAAATGAAGAGTACAATCATGTCTATATTATTGACACTATTTGGCAGATGATATACTATAGGAAAAAAAAAAAAAGATCAAGTTGTAGGCCATAGATCAAGTTGGGAAATCAAGCCAAAAGATCAGGGCTCAGCAAAGTCAAAGTCTAGAGCTGGGGTCTCAATGTGTCAAATACATCTTGCACATATTCCAAACCCATTGAGAGGTAAACAGAATGCAAATCAAAATATCATTTTATTATTGACACAAATATTTGGAGAATGTGGCTTAGGCCTAAGAACAGAAAGGGCTTGCCAACACTCTCTGCAAGTCTAAAACTTGGGAAAGCTACTAACAGGAAAGTTTAAGTGCACAGACCACAAAAGCCTGCTCTAGGGTAGAAAAAGAAAAACAGAAAACAGAACCTCCAGTAAAGATTAGCTCTGCCCCAATCGAGAAACTTACATCAATAATGGTCATTTATCAGGAACTTCCCTCCTGCTCCATGGGGCAAAAGGTCAGGAGACTTACTCTAGGGAAGCACCTCCACTGGAGACCTGAGGCTGAGAAGTATTTGTCCCTAAAATTCCATAGCTATTTGTTCTGTTAACTCATTTGGCCTGTAGTCAACCAGGACATTAGTTATTCCTTTCTGACAAGAGATCAGAAATCTATCATGACAGTTCTGTACCAACTTCATGAGCCTTCTCCCCCAATACTAGCCATGATTGTTTTGTGGATAACACTAGTAAATAGCACTGAATTTGCCCCTAGAATGTTCTAAAAATGGTCACCAATTAAATTAACTCTAAGGCCATATAATGTCTAAATTTCTCATTTCAAGTTATGTCTGGCCACATCCAACATAGGTCATCAAAGGTTTTGCAAAGAGATTGAATAAAAACATCAAGATACACCATTAAAAAATGCCAACACATATAAGAGTGATACATTTGAATACAAATTACTTTCCATTTTAAATTTCCTAGAGAGACATTAATGTCCCCAAATTAAATTTCCTTACAAGTTAAAGTCCACAGGATTTAAAGTCCACAAACAATTCAATCCAAAATCAAATTGCCTTGCTTCTGTGAGTTTAATGTCCAAAGTCATTACAGCACAAATAAAATTTTCTTGTCCTTGTAAGCAAAAGTTCAAAGAAACTAAAATCCAAAGTTCTCAAGTAAAGTCCTATAATCATTATTATCATTATTTCAAAAGCTTTTATTCTTCTCAGGCATAGAGAGAGGTGTCTTATTTTGAACCTGAGTATAGCTGAGTTTTTTTCAGCAGCTACTGCCTGGGTTATTATCTTTCTCAGGAATGTGTGTGGTTCCTCTGGATCTCAGAATTAAAAATCAGTTTCTCATGTGTCCCACTATCTTAAAAATCCAAAAAGTTGGTACACATAATATTATATGTTCTATACCAACATCCACTAAGTTTAGAAAATACAGCAATCTTTGCCCTCTTAGAGCAGTTAATCCAGGCAAAATTATGTTCCTAGAACCCAACATTTGGTGTTGCAAATCCCACTGCAGACATTCATGGTACCTGAAGACAGAAAGGTAAATGGAAGATGTTTTCTTCCATTTTGGCCTAGCTAAAATACCAGAGTGCTCTAGAATTCATGAGCTGAAAACAAGCTCACTCAGGAGTGGTGGCGTACTTTCCTTGTTTGGGAGGAACATGCACCTATGCCTGCCATCTCTTCTCTCAGGCCATTGTATCGAGATAACACTGCTTTTTTGCAAATGAAGCAAATTTGCAATAATAGCAGCCCAAATTTGTTCTTTATTCTAAAACAGTCCTATCTCATTTTATTGCACTCTGTTTTATTGCACTCTACAGATAACAGTCTCTACAGATTGAAGGTTTATGGCAACCCTGCATTGAGCAAGTCTCTCGGCACCATTTTTCTAACAGCATTTGCTCACTTTCTGTCTCTGTCACATTTCGGCAATTTTGCAATATTTCAAACTTTTTTATTATATTTATTATGGTGAACTATGATCAGTGATCTTTGATATTACTACTGTAATTGTTTTAAGGTGCCATGAACTGTGCCCATATAAAATGATGAACTTAATCAATAAATGTTATGTGTGTTCTGACTGCTCCACCAACCAGCTATTGCATCATCTCTCCCTCCTCTCAGGCCTCCCTACTCCCTGAAACACAACAATATTGAAATTAGGCCAATTAATAATCTTAAAATGGCTTCTAAGTGTTCAAGTGAAAAGAAGAGTCACATGTCTCTCACTTTAAATCAAAAGCTAGAAATGATTAAGCTTAGTGAGGAAGGCATGTTGAAAGCCAAGAGAGGCTGAAAGCTAGGCCTCTTGTACAAACAGCTAAGTTGTGAATGCAAAGCAAAAATTTTTGAAGGAAGTTAAAAGTGCTAACCCAGTGAACTCACAAATGCTAAGAAAGCAAAACAGTCTTATTGTTGATATGGAGAAAGTTTGAGTGGTCTGGATAAAAGATCAAACCAGCCACAACATTCCCTTAAGCCAGAACCTAATCTGGAGCAAGGCCCTAATTCTCTTCAGCTCTGTGAAGGCTGAGAGAGGTGAGGAAGCTGTAACAGAAAAGATGGAAGCTAGAAGAGGTTGGTTCATGAGGTTAAGGAAAGAAGCCATCTCCATGACATCAAAGTGCAAGGTGAAACAGCAAGTGCTGATGTAGAAGCCGCAGCAAGTGATCCAGATGACATAGCTAAGATCATTACTGAAGGTGGCTACACTAAACAACAGATCTTCAATGTAGACAAAACAGCCTTCTATTGGAAGAAGAGGCTATCTAGGACTTCCATAGCTAGATAGGAAAATGCCTGACTTCAAAGTTTCAAAGAACAGGTTGGCTCTCTTGTTAGGTGCTAATGCAATTAGTGACTTTAAGTGTAAGCCAATGCACATTTACCATTCCAAAAATTCTAGGGCCCCTAAGAATTACGCTGAACCTACTTTTCTTGTGCTCTAGAAATGGAACAACAAAGCTTGGATGACAGCATGTCTGTTCACAACATGGTTTATTGAATATTTTGACCCCGCTGTTGGGACCTACTACTCAGAAAAAAAAATTCTTTTCAAAATATTACTGCTCATTGACAGTGTACCCAGTCACCCAAGAGCTCCAATGGGGATATACAATGAGACTGATGTTTTCATGCCCGATCGCACAACTTCCATTCTGCACCCATGGATCAAGGAGTAATTTTAACTTTCAAATTTTACTGTGCTGCTGCCTGGGTTCTACTGTGGGTAAAATGCTATCAAACAGCATCACATGCTACAGAGAAATCATTCATGAAAGGAAGAGTCAATTGATGAGACAACTTCCATTGTCTTATTTTGAGAAATTGTTTCAGCCAATTTTTTTAGAAATAAAGTATTTTTAGATGCACCTGGGTGGCTCAGTCAGTTAAGCCGCTGCCTTCAGCTCAGGTCATGATCTCAGGGTCCTGGGATCGAGTCCCGCATCAGGCTCCTTGTGCTTTCTCTCTCTCTCTGACAAATAAGTAAATAAAATCTTTAAAAAAAAAGAAATAAAGTATTTTTAAATTAAAGTATATGCATATTATTTTTTTAGACATAATGTTATTACACACATAATAGACTACAGTATGGTATAAATGTAACTTTTATATGCACTGGGAAACCAAAAAATTCATTTGACTCACTTTACTGTAATATTTACTTTATTGTGGTGGTCTGGAACCAAACCTACAACATCTCCAAAGCATACCTGTCCTCGAAAAGCCTATTTACAGAAATACTCTTTCGCCCTTTAGTTGAAACCTTACTTTAGCTTTACATGCCTACTAAGGTAGAGAAATAAGGGATCATAGAATGAGGATTCAGGAAGACTGTGTTAATAACCTACGTTAAATGATCTAGAATAGATTGGGATTGACAAGCTCTCTTAAAGGGTCAGATAGCAAATATTTCAGGCTTGCAGGTCATGTGGTCTCTGTTATAACTACTCAACTCCTGGTGTAGCCTGAAAACAGGCAGAAAATACCTAAACAAATGGGTATGGCCATGTACCTATAAAGTTTATTTATAAAAACAAGTAGCAACAAAAGCTGTAGTCTGTTGGCCCTGTAAAAGTTCTGGATGTTATCTCAGTGCTCATGTAGGACACATGAAAAATTTTCTCATCAAGAACACAACTAGCAATAGAGCATGCATGTACAATTCAAAGTCTAGATGAGAAATGCTGGACAAGATTGGAAATTTAACCTAACTGGGAGGTTTGAAAACATACTTTATGGTCAGTGGCCAGAGATTGTTAAGAATGATCTTCAGGGGCACCTGAGTGGCTCAGTCGTTAGGCGTCTGCCTTCAACTCAGGTCATGATCCCAGGGTCCTGGGATCGAGCCCCGCATCAGGCTCCCTGCTCGGTGGGAAGCCTGCTTCTCCCTCTCCCACTCCCCTTGCTTGTGTTCCCTCTCTCACTGTGTCTCTCTCTGTCAAATAAATAATAAATAAAATCTTTAAAAAAAAAACAAAAGAATGATCTTCAATTAGTGTTAAGTCCTGTGAGAATGGGGGCTCTTGTCTGTTCAGTTTACTGCTATGTCTCCAATGTATTACCAGTACCTAGAAATACATCCAGCACATAGCAAATGCACAATTTGTATTGCACCAATGAATTAGGAATAATTTCAAAGAACCACATATGAACTAGATAAAGCATCTAGAAAAAATAAAAACATGCACCTGAATGGCAAATCAGACAAGCATATGCAAAAAAAAAAAAAAAAAAAATTAGCCCAAACTGACTCATTCAGAATCCAGATAGATTACAAAAATCTAGAGACACACAAATAGCAGAGAACAAATGAGATATATATATATATATATAGCCAATGAAATCAGAAAACATAACTCTTCTAGTGGCAAATGACTGAAAGGGAGGAGAAATACGTGGTCATGGGAACATGCAGTTCCTTAAGTGTACCTTGTATTTTTTGCCTCAAGAATTTGCCTACACTGTTCCCTTTACCTGTGTCATTTCCCCCTCTTTCCACCTTACTTTTTGCCTGAATTACTCCATCTTCTTTATCATGTCTTCTCCGGGAAAGCTATCATCCCCTAAGACTAGCTCAGGTGCCTCACACTGCACTTATTCCTGTAACAAGACTTCTCACACTGTGAATTCACTATTTATGAGTCCATCTCTACCCATTAGATTGTAAGTTACTTAAAGAAAAGAAGATCTTGTTTAATATATATTAAACTCTTGTAGCATAGTGCTGGCAAAGAAGTGCTAAGTAAATATCTGTGGAATAAATAGGATTGGCAAGACCCCAAAAATAAAACAAAGCATATAGAAGAGCTTTAAGGACACATAACAAAGAGTCTTTTGATGGGTGACTGTGTAATTCTATTTCACATGATTCCACAGAAACCAATCCCACCATGGTAACTATAGAAGTCCAGGGAAGTGGCACTCGACCCTGACTGTACTTTGGTTTACCTGGAGAACTTTAAAAAATACTGTTGCTGAGGTTCCCACCTCAAGATATTCTAACTGGTCTTGGGAGTAACCTAGGCATGGGTAATTTTAAAAGCTTCCCATTTGATTAAAATGTACTGTTAAGGCTTAGAGCAGGTCACTGGAAACACCTGACCAAAGGTGCAAAGTGTGAGAAGAAGTAGGGAGCAGTCTGATAAACAAATCCCTACTAAGGAGGATCCATTTGATCTTTGGTGTTTTTGTAGAGTTCAATGTCATTTAAAAGACCTTTAACAAATACACCAACAACTGAGTCTGGTGGTGTAAACCCTGGGAATAAGGGAAAAACAAAAAACTCCAGCCAAGTCTTTAGTTAGTTTAATACCTGATTGTATTAAGGTGATGATCTGCCACCACTTTTCCTGCCTACTAGATGATAAAGAGAATCCTCAAGAGGAAGATAATATTATCTGGAGCCTCTGTAATGTATCATACACAATGTCCAATATTCAATAAAAAGCACGAGGCATGCCAAGAAACAGGATCCAAAGAAAAAATAAGCAATAAAAACAGACCCAAAGGTAGATATTTATTGGAATTACCAGAGATGGAATTGTACAAATCTATAATTAATAACTCATGATAATAAATGACAAATAAATGACATGTAACTCATGATAATAAATGACAAAATAAAGTTATCTTGAAAAATAACTGGCAAAATAAACAAGAGTTCTAGACTTGAAAAAACTTAACTAAACTTAAGAATTCAGTGGATGATTACCAACATATCAGACATGCAAAAGAAAGAATTATTAAAACTGGAAGACAGGCTGGTTGAAAACATATAAGCACAAACAAAGAGAGAAAAGGCAATGAAAAATGCAGGAAAGAAGTGACACATGGGACATAGTGAAAAAAAACTCCATCATATCTGTAACTGAAGGCCCAAAGGCAGAAGAAATTTGGGCAGAAGCAATATTTGAAGTGATAATGGCCACAGATTGCCCAAGAAAATATTTTTTTAAAGATTTTATTTATTTATTTGACAGAGAGAGACAGCACACAAGCAGGGGGAACAAGAGAGGGAGAAGCAGGCTCCCCACCAAGCAAGGAGCCTGACATGGGACTCAATCCCAGGACCCTGGGACCATGACCTGAGCCAAAGGCAGACGCTTAACCGACTGAGCCACCCAGGTGCCCTAAGAAAAGATTTTGATAGGGTTAGAGCTGCAAAGCTTTTAAAAAAATGTTGAAGACAGTCAGAAAGGTACAAATTAAATGGCACATCTCATGGAATAGAGGTAAAATGAAATTTTCTGGGTGCTCTATGGAGCTGAAACTGGAAATGCAAAATCAAAATCAAACCTATCTTGGGACCCCAAAGTAAGGGCATGGTAAGATACTCACAAATACGGCCCTCACATCTCTATATGGAAATCTTAGTGTTTCACTGTCTTTTTTCACTCAATTGGCCTGGAGTGGACAGCTCACTTTCAGTCACAACAGTGAGCTGGTTATTAGCAAAGATTTCCAGTCCCCTTTAAAGATTCTGCCCCAGCATCTGGGATGTACCATGCACATTCAACTCCCTTTAACCACTAGAGAGTCCTACTTCATTTCTCGCACCTAGAAATCTCCCTATCTTGCTTTTAAACTTCACTACATCTTTTCAGTATATTTTTAGGTTTTCATACATGTTCTAAAATATTTTATCCAGTATTTCTGTTTTAGCGTGACTCACACGAGATCAGTCTGCTATACTGATCAAAGGTCTAATTAGTGCTATCTCAATCTAATGTATGTAATGTTCTAAATGGCCCCAACATGGTAAAGGATTGTGAAAGCAGATAGGAACATTACCAATGGGTCAGACATCTTTTTTGAGTGGAAGAGAGAAAAGTAGAAAACATGGAAGAATATGGTAATTTAGCATTTCTCTAGCTAAAATGGAGCATTAAAGTGGCAAATTTTTAGGAAGAATTTGTGTGTACAACAACAGGATAAGGCTGGGTTTCATCTCACTTAATTTCAGGAAGAACTGCAAACATTCCACACTTTTTCTCCCCTAAAACTACAAGCCATGGTTGGTTCCCAGACTGATTCTGGATTTTTGCAATCCCTTAAGGGGTAATATCCTGTTTGGAAAGAGAAAATAAGGCTCTTTACTCTTCTATTCCTTTCTGCAGATTAGAAGGGATGGTAATTTTGAGTAGCTAATGGATTTTATAGGGTTTGTCACTTCTCAGTCCAAGTTTAACAGGTACATTTTGTGATTAGAATACTTAGCTGCCAAACTCTTTCCACTCTTACCAGTACCTATTGCCCAGTCTTCAGTCTTAAAGATAAAAATCAGCTTTTTGCTCATCAGGAGCTATGATACATCTCATGTCACTGTCCTCAGTAAAAGGTTTTTACTTTCAGGGACTGAACATTAGCTGTTGTGTTTTCTACAAGTTGGGTCTTATTTCCTGGAAGAAGAGAATTGTTCTGAGAGCATTTTGATACAATCTCTAGTTCTAGATGAAGCAAAGTGTTACATTTATTGATTAGACTCTCAGGTCCTCACAGAGGTGGAGCTTCCAATTTCTGATCTTTCCACACTGCAAGGCCAATTTATGGGGCCCTAAAAAAAAAAGTTTAACTTTGCAAGATATTCACTTGCTAATTGGTATCTTAATTTCATTATTATTTTAAAATGATACTTTCAAAGTTTTCATAAGCTCTTATAAGGTATTAAAAATAGATGGAAGCATGAAGTTTGGAAAAACACTTAACCTCAGTGAAAATAATTTTTTATAATGGCCATTAATAATATTATATCAACGCTGGTTATTCCTGTCAAATTCCTTGAAATTGAAATCACATTTAGGACAGGAGGCGCCCTGTAATTTGTAATTTGTAAGAGCAACATTTTGATCTGTTTCCATAGGGCTAAGTACATAGTGACAATTTTCAATTAGCATTGCTTCTGTATAAAAAATATAGAGAAAAGAATTCTTGAATCTAATCTCACTAATTACCTCTGCTGAATCATCCCTTGGATTTTTTCCAACATGCTTATAAAATCTGCTTGTGTTAAAAGATCTATCATCTCCATGTTCTTCTTTCATTTCCCACCAAGAACAGGGTAGTTTAGGATAGCATTGCTTTTCCCTTGAGTCAACATTTCCCAACTTTTGAATCATGAATACTTTCACATTCCTAATAATTTTTGTCTATCCCCATAGGAACTATTTATTTATTTATTTATTTATTTATTTATTTATTTATTTATCTCGAGCGAGAGAGAGAGAGAGCAAGGATGAGTGAGGAGGGGAGTGGCAATGGGAGAGGGAGAGAGAGGATCCCGAGCAGTTTCCATGCTCAGAATGGAGCCTGACACGAGGCTCAATTTCACCACCCTGAGATCATGACTTGATCCAAAATCAAGTCTGCTTAACCGACTGAGCCACCCAGGCACCCCACGTAGGAACTTTAAATAATCACTTTTGCTTGGCATAGAAATGATTTTTAAGTAAAACACATATTTCCATTTTAAATAAATATATTTTTAATTCTAATGCAATTAAAATTTCAAAATTAGAATACAAATCTTCTTAACACTTAAAAAATGACACACACCTCTAAATTTAATTATTTAAGAGAAAGCATGATTTGGGGTGCCTGGGTGACTCAGTCAGTTTAAGTGTCTGCCTTCTGCTTAGGTCATGGTCCCGGAGTCCTGGGATTGAGCCTACTTCTTCCTCTCCCCTGCCCCTCCCCCTGCTCCTTCTCTCTTGCTCGCTCTCTCTCTCAAATTAAATAAAATCTTAAAAAAAAAAAAAAAAGAGAGAGAGAGAAAGCATTATTCAACCCAAATGCTTTAAATTTTTTTCAGTAAACCCTACCCCCAAAGTGGGTCTTGAACTTATCACCTCAAGATCAAGAGTCGCATGCTCTACTGACTGAGCCAGCCAGGCATCACCAATCCAAATGTTTTTAAATGACATTATAATGCTCAACCACTCTGCTGGTCATGTTGATAGTAGACTAAAATTCACAGAAAGGCTAGACCCAGCCACCATGTAGATAAGTCAAACTGGGTTTCTATAGCAAAGGATATTGAAGGAAGCCAGGGTAGTCAAGGTCCACAGCAGAGTAATCAGCAACATCCCATAGGACAGGGTTCTCACGTGGGAGCCCAGGTTTGCTGATAATATTTAACTGAGCAAGAGTCACATCATACCTTCTGGAAAATCACTATCCCTCTCCAGGAAGATCAAGGCTGGAGACATAGTGCTGCTACAGGTAGGCTAACTGGATATTAACCTGGCCCATAGTTACTCCATCTCTCTCAGGGCTATCAACATTACACATATGACCACAGAGTCCAGGACATAAAGTACACTCAGGTATAAACCTAGTCTACAGCAGCCTGGTCCAAGGACATTTCTGAACTCAGTTCAGGGGAACCAAATCAAAAGGGAGTTCCTCATTCATCTCTAGGAGTCCTGCTAACATTTAGGTTGGCAGCATATGTTAAAATATACATTAAATAAAATATGCATGTGTTTCAATATTAAGAATATATTTTAAATGTTTTCATTGTTTGAAATCCTTGCCTTTAGAAAATTCAACAGGATTATTTTTATATTCTTAAGTTTTGATTGCAAATAACAAGATGAAAGATAAAGTCTCAGGATACAACTGGCAAGTAACATACTAAGGCGGAAAATAGGCTTCATTTCCAATCAATGAAATCATAAAAACAATATGATCATTTCTGTGCATTTCTGGTTTTTTCCCTTTTTTAAAAGATTATTTATTTAGGGCGCCTGGGTGGCTCAGTTGGTTAAAAGATTATTTATTTATTTATTTATTTATTTATTTATTTATTTATTTATTAGAGAGAGCATGAGTTGGAGGGGCTGAGGGAGAGGGAATGAAAATTTCAAGCAGAGTCCACACTGAGCTCGGAGCCCCATGCAGGGCCTGATCTCTGAGATCACAACCCAGGCTCAAACCAAGAGTCAGACACTTAATTGCACAACCAGGTGCTCCTGTACATTTCTTAGCAAGATTTTGCTTCACTTACATAAGAATTTTAATTACATGTTTGCCAAATTATAGATTTGTTGTTACAAATTATTTTAAACTAAATTTGAAGATTTATCAGAATTTCATGCTCTTTGTTATATCCTTAAATATCAATGTCAACAGTCCTAATGCTTCATCACTATTACCAATGGGTCTGTTATGTGTATAAAATAAACAGCAGATGGTTAAAAATATACTGACTTCAAATCAAGTGATTCTCCTCTGTGCCTTTGTTCTATTGTTGGATTTTCTATTTGTAATACCTTTTTCTGGTCATCTTTGCATTTGAACACCATGTGCAAGGTACAGAAGCAAGAAACAAGAGGTACCTATGGAGGGCTACCAAGTAGCTCAATATGCAGGCATTGTGTGTTTATGAAAAGGTATAGTGATTGCAGGCAGGGGTGAGAATGGGAGAAGCCTTGACACCATTCTAATATCTTTCACCAAAAAAGAGAGCAATGGAAGATATTAAATCAGAGGAGTTATATCATCAGATTTGTGTTTTAGAAAAGTCATTTTGGCTGCATTTGGCAAATCATACTAGAGTTAGGAAGATCACTTAGGATGATCAGTTACAATATAGCAGGAAATAAATATCAAATGTCTGAACCACTGAAAAGTGTCAGTATGGATGGAGGGAAGGGCAGGTCCAGAGGTATCTGAGAGGTGGGATCCCTGACACCCACTAATAGAGTTCTGACCTGTAAGACCGGAAGTGAATAGCATTTTGGGGTGGACAGCAAGTTCGTTTGGATGCACTGCATCGAATACATGTATTTTTTTTTTAATTTTTTTATTGTTATGTTAATCCCCATACATTACATCATTAGTTTTAGATGTAGTGTTCCATGATTCATTGTTTGTGCATAACACACAGTGCTCCATGCAGAACGTGCCCTCTTTAATACCCATCACCAGGCTAACCCATCCTCCCACCCCCCCTCCCCTCTAGAACCCTCAGTTTGTTTTTCAGAGTCCATCATCTCTCATGGTTCGTCTACCCCTCCGATTTCCCCCCCTTCATTCTTCCCCTCCTGCTATCTTCTTTTTTTTTTTTAACATATATTGCATTATTTGTTTCATAGGTACAGATCCGAGATTCCACAGTCTTGCACGATTCACAGCGCTTACCAGAGCACATACCCTCCCCAGTGTCTATCACCCAGTCACCCCATCCCTCCCACCCCACCCCCCACTCCAGCAACCCTCAGTTTGTTTCCTGCGATTAAGAATTCCTCATATCAGTGAGGTCATAAAAATACATGTATATTTAAAGAGATATGTGAGGTAGGCAGCGGAACGGGAGGAATCAAGGAAGATGGGGGAAAATATAAAATGAAATGAAGCAAGAGACAGTTTGCATACTGATAATGACAGTGATAATAAATATGGAGCATAATTAACACTTAACTCTCTGATCTCAGGGGTTAAAAGGGAAAGAAAAACTGAAATAAGAGAACAAGCTGTTCTGTAGCTGTTAAGTAAATAATAAGCAAACCAGGTGCTCCTGAGGAAGTAAGAATTGTGTTTTTGGAACACTTTGGAAAAGGGAAACATATCAACCTTTCCCACAGAGCTATTTATGGGATCCCAAATAACATTATAAAGAATTTTGCACCTCAGTACGCCCATTACAAGTACTGTTACCTCTTAGTGTCACTTTTGGCCTTAACATAGCTTTATATCATCACAGGTATATTTAAGGGATGTAATCTCTACATCTAACAATCTGCACACTCCCAATTAGTATCTAAATATATATTTGAGGTGGGTTTTTCTCCTCCCAGCTAATCTCTGTGTAATATGTGGATAAGGGCAGGAGGAGCTAAGACGGTGGAGTAGGAGGAGGACCCTAGGCTTGTCTCATCCCTCAAACACAGCTAGATAAATATCAAATCATCTGAACACCCAAAAAATTGATCTGAGGCCTTACAGAACAAACTACTCAACTAGAGGAAGAAAAGAGGCAACACTGAAAGTAGGAGGTGCAGAGACAGGGTTTGGGGGAGAAACAGATTGCGGATGCTGTGGAAAGGAGGGAGCCCTGGTCATGAAGAGAGGTGAGAGAGAGACAGAGAGGAGCACACAGAAGATTGCACAATGAAAACACTGCCCCAAAGTCATTGACTGGGAAAATGTAAGGGGCTGACTTTTTTGAGTTTTTATAGCATAGGGGGGCTTAAAGACTGGAGTTTTAGAGGTCTGCTTCTGTGGAGAAGGAGGGCAGATAGCCCAGGGTGCAAAAGGTGTGATCTGAAGATCCTCTGGGATGTACTGGGAGAGATGGTTCCCCCTTCCTGGAGTGCATCTGAGAGAGGTAGCATTGCCTCTCTGGGGACAAAAGAGCCAGCAGGCATCATTTCCCTTGCCTGTCCCCTAGGATAGGCACAAGGACACCTGGACACTGGCTCTTTTCTGTGCTTTACCACAAACCCCATGCTTTGGTACAACTGCCTTTCTGGGACAAACCTGCATCACCCTAGTGCAGCAAGACCCTCCCTCATAGGACCAGTGCAGGTCCCTGCCATGCTAGGTCCCTAAAGTTTGGAGTTTTAAAACTCAGCTGGCCTGCCTGGGATACCCTCCAAGGTACATTGCACTGCCAAACAGGCAGATGGCTCAGACACAGACAGATTGAAGGCAGCGATCTCAGGGACACCTGGGACACACGAGGGGAGATTATTTGCTCTTCTGAAAGGGCTTGCTGGACAGCATCAAACAAGAACTATCCTCTCAGGGGAATTGGGAGCTGGCTGGTGCCATATTGTTCTGACCCAGCCCCTTAGCACAAACTAACTTCAGTAAGCAGCACATTGCCAAGAGTGGTGGTCTAAACCACTTACACCAAGCCCACCCCCTTGCACTCTGCAGGTGCTGCTTTGCTGGACAAGTGTGCCTGAGAACCAGCACAGCAGGTCCCTGCCCCAGAAGACCTGCACAAATACCTACACACACCACATCTACTGACCATAGAGTTCTGCGAAGCTTCAGCTCTAGTGGAAATAGCATCAGGTCTCTATTAACAAGCAGACCAGAGTGCACCTAGTTAAAACTCACCTCTGGCCAAGGTCCAAACACTCCCCATTGCAGGCAAGGAGAAAGTCTGCAGAAGACTGACCTGAGAGACAGAGTAGAGTGCATAGCAGCATAATGCAGAATGCACACACCATACACCAGAGACACTTCCTGAAGCACTAGGTTCTAGTGCTAGTATCTGGCTTCTTCTTCATGAAGTCATTACTCTCAGAAGCAGGAAACATAACAGACTTTCCTAACACAGAAAGACAGAGACCCACACAAAATGCCAAGATGGAGGAATTCATCCCAAGAGAAAGAACAAGAAAAGGTCACGGCCAGGGATATAATCAAAACAGATATAAGTAATATGACTGATCCAGATTTTAAGGCAACAATCCTAAGGACACTAACTGGGCTTGAGAAAACCATAGAAGACACCAGGGAGTCACTTGCCACAGAGATAAAAGATCTAAAAACCAATCAGGCTGAAATGAAAAATGCAATAACTAAGATTCAAAACTGACTTGATGTAATGACCACAAGCATGGAAGAAGCAGAGGAACAAATAAGTGATATAGAAGATAAAATTATGGGAAATAATGAAGCTGAAAAGAAGAGGGAAAGAAAAATGTTGGAACACAAATGTAGACTTAGGGAACTCAGTGACTCCATAAAGCATAATAACATTCATATCATAGGAGTCCCAGAAGAAGAAGACAGGGAAAAGTGGGCAGAAGGTTTATTTGAGCAAATGATAGCTGAAAACTTCCCTAATCTGGGGAAGGAAACAGACATCCAAATGCAGGAGGCACACAGAACTCCGATCAAAATCAACAAAAACAGGACAACACCAAGACATATCATTGTTAAATTTGCAAAATATAGAGATAAAGTCCTAAAAGCAGCAAAAGAAGTCCCTAACTTATAAGGGAAGACAAATAAGGTTAGCAGAAGATCTCTCCACAGAAACTTGGCAGACAAGAAAAGAGTGCATGACGTATTCAACTTGCAGAATGGGAAAACATGTGGCCAAGAATATTTCCAGACAAACAGAAACTAAAGGATTTCATGGCCACTAAACCAGCCCTGCAAGAAATATTAAAAGGGACTCTTTGAGTAGTAAAGAAAGACCAAAAGTGACAAAAACTAGAAAGGAACAGAGAAAATCTCCAGAAACAATGACAAAACAGGTAATAAAATGGCACTAAATACATATCTAGCAATAATTACTCAGAACGTAAATGGACTCAACACCAATCAAAAGACATAGGGTGTCAGAATGGATAAAAAAAAAAAAAGACCCATCTATATGCTGCCTATAAGAGACTCATTTTAGACCTAAAAATACCCAAAAATTGAAAGTGAGGAGATAGAGAAATATGTACCATGCATATGGATGTCAAAAGAAAGTTGGAGTAACCATACTTCTATCAGACAAACTAGATTTTAAACCAAAAACTGTAACAAGAGATGAAGAAGGGCACTACATTATAATAAAGGGGTCTATCCAATAATAAGATCTAACATTGTAAATATTTATGCCCTCAACTTGGGAGCACCCAAATATATAAAATAATTAATAACAGGGGCGCCTGGGTGGCTCAGTTGGTTGGGCGACTGCCTTCGGCTCGGGTCATGGTCCTGGAGTCTCTGGATGAGTCCCACATCGGGCTCCCTGCTCGGCAGGGAGTCTGCTTCTCCCTCTGACCCTCTCCCCTCTCATGTGCTTGCTCTCTCTCATTCTCTCTCTCTCTCAAATAAATAAAATCTTTAAAAAAAAAATAAAAAAAAATAATAATAATTAATAACAAACATAAAGGATATTATTGATAATAATACAATAATAGTAGGGGACTTAAACACCCCCATTTACATCAATGGACAGATCATTTAAGCAGAAAATCAACAAGGAAACAATGGCTTTGAATGACACACTGAACCAGATGGAATTAACAGACATATTCAAAACATTTCATCCTAAAGCAACAGAATACATATTCATTTTGACTGCACACAGGACATCCTCCAGAATAGAACACATACTGGGTCACAAATCAGCCCTCAACAAGTATAAAAAGATGGAGATCATACCATGCATATTTTCAGACCACAATGCTGTGAAACTTGAAGTAAACCACAAGAAAAAAATTGGGAAGACCAGAAATACATGGAGGCTAAAGAGCATCCTACTAAAGAATGACTGGGTCAATGAGGAAATTAAATAAGAAATTTAAAAATACATGAGAACAAATGAAAATGAAGACAAAATAGTCCACAACCTTTGGGATGGAGCAAAAGCAGTCATAAGAGGGAAGTATACAGCAATACAAGTCTACCTCAAAAAGCAAGAACAATCTCAAATATACAACATAACCTTACACCTAAAGGAGAAAAAGAACCACAAATGACATCTAAAGCCAGCAGAAGGGAAATAATAAAGACTAGAGCAGAAATAAATGAGACAGAAACAACAACAACAACAACAACAAAACAGTAGAATAGATCAATGAAGCCAGAAGTTTCTATGAAAAAATTTTAAAAACTGATAAACTCCTAACCAGACTTATCAAAAAGAAAAGAGAAAGCACCCAAATAAATAAAATCATGAATGAAAGAGGAGAGATTATAACCAACACCACAGAAATACAAACAATTATAAGAGAATATTATGAAAAATTATATGCCAACAAATTGGGCAATCTGGAAGAAATGGATAAATTCCTAGAAACATATAAACTACAAAAACTGAAACAGGAAGAAATGTAAAACTTGAACAAACTGATAACCAACAAAGAAACTGAATCAGTAATAAAAAATCTCCCAACAAACAAAAGCCCAGGGCCAGATGGCTTCCCAGGGGAATTCTACCACACATTTAAAGAAGAGTTAATACCTATTCTTCTCAAACTACTCCAAAAAAAAAAAAAAGAAATGAAAGGGAAACTTCCAAAGTCATTCTAGGAGGCCAGCATTACCGGATTCCAAAACCAGACAAACACCCAACGAAAAAAAAGAACTAGAGGCCAATATCCCTGATGAACATGGATACAAAAATTTTCAACAAAACACTAGTAAATCAAACCCAACAGTCCATTAAAAGAATTACTCACCATGATGAAGTGGGATTTATTCCTGGGTTGCAAGGGTGGTTCAATATTTGCAAATCAATCAAGAACCATATGATCCTCTCAATAGGTGCAGAAAAAGCATTTAACAAAGTACAGCATGCACTCGCAACAAAAACCCTCAACAAACTAGAGATAGAACAAACGTATCTCAACATAATAAAGGCCACATATGAAGGCCCACAGCTAATACCAGCTTTTCCTCTGAGGTCAGGAACAAGACAGGGATGTCTATCCTCACCACTGTTATTTAATATAGTACTAGAAGTCCTAGCCTTGGCAATCAGACAACAAAAAGAAATAAAAGGCATCCAAATCAGCAAGGAAGAGGTCAAACTTTTACTATTTGCAGACGACATGATACTCTATGTAGAAACCCAAAAGACTCCACCAAAAATTTGCTAGGTCTGATACACAAAATCAATAAAGTCACAAGATACAAAATCAATGTACAGAAAATCTCTTGCATTTCTATATACCAATAATCAAGCTGCAGAAAGAGAAATCAAGAAATCAATCCCATTTAAAACAGCACCAAAAATAATAAGACCCCTAGGAATAAACCTAACCAAAGGGGTAAAAGATCTGTACTCCGAAAACTATATAACACTTATGAAAGAAATTGAAGAAGACACAAGGAAATGGAAAAACATTCCATCCTCATTGATTGGAAAGACAAATATTGTTAAAATGTCTATACTACCCAGAGCAATCCACAAATTCAATGTAATCCCTATCAAAATAACACCAGCATTTTTCACAGAGCTAGAAAAAACCAATCAAAATTTGTATGGAACCAGAAAAGACCTGGAATAGCCAAAGTAATGTTGAAAAAGAAAAGCAAAGTGGGAGGCATCACAATTCCAACTTCAAGCTGTATTACAAAGCTGTAATCCTCAAGACAGTATGGTACTGACACAAAAACAGATGCATAGCAATGGAACAGAATAGAGAACCCATAAATGGACCCACAGTTATATGGTCAATTAATCTTTGACAAAAAGGGAAAAAATATCCAATGGAAAAAAGATAGTCTCTTCAACAAATGTTGTTGTAAAAATTTTACAGCAACAAGCAGAAGAATAAAACTGGGCTACTTTCTTATACCATACACAAAAATAAATTCAAAATGGATGAAAGACCTAAATGTGAGACAGGAAACCATCAAAATCCTAAAGAACACAGGCAGTAACCTCTATGACATTGCCCATAGCAACTTCTTAATACATACATCTCTGGAGGCAAGGGGAAATAAAGCAAAAATGAACTATTGGGACTTCATCAAGATAAACAGCTTTTGCACAGCAAAGGAAATAATCACTAAAGGCAACCTTCAGGATGGGAGGAGATATTTGCAAATGATATATCTGATAAAGGGTTAGTATCCAAAATATATAAAGAACTTATAAAAGTCAACACCCAAAAAACAAATAACTGAATTAAGAAACAGGCAGAAGACAGCAATAGACATTTTTCCTATGTCTATTGGGGCATACATAAGGCTAACGGACACTTGAAAAGATGCTCAACATTACTCATCATCAGGGAAATACAAATCAAAACTACAATGAGATATCATCTCACGCCTGCCAGAATGGCTAAAATTAACAATACAGAAACAACAGATGTTGGCGAGGATGTGGAGAAAGGAGACCCTCTTACACTGCTGGTGGGAATGCAAACCAGTGCAGCCAGTGTGGAAAACAGTATGGAGGTTCCTCAAAAAGTCAAAAATAGAACTACCCTATGATCCAGCAATTGCACTACTAGGTATTTACCCAAAGGATACCAAAATACTGACTCAAAGGGATACATGCACCTCAGTGTTTATAACACCATTATTTGCAACAGCCAAATTACAGAAGGAGCTCAAATGTCCATAGACTGATGAATGGATAAAGAAGATGTGGTATATATAGGCAATGGAATATTACTCAGCCATCAAAAAGAATGAAATCTTGCCATTTGCAACAACATGGATAGAGCTAGAGAGTATTATGTTAAGCCTAATAAGTAAGTCAGAGAAAGACAAATATATGATTTCACTCATATGTGGAACTTAAGAAACAAATGACCATGGGGGAAAAAAAGAGAGGCAAACCATAAAACAGACTCTTAACTATAGAGAACAAACTGAGGGTTGAGGGGAGGCGAGTGGGAGGATGGGTTAAAAGGCTGATGGGAATTAGGGACACTGATTGTGATGAGCACTGGGTGTTGTATGTAAGTGATGAATCACTGAATTCTACACCTGAAATTAATATTACACTGTATGTTAACTAATTGGAATTTAAATAAAAACTTGAAACTAAAAAAAAAAAAATTATATATATACAATGGAATATTATGCAGCCATCAAAAGGAATGAGATCTTGCCATTTGCAACGACGTGGATGGAACTGGAGGGTATTATGTTGAGCAAAATAAGTCAGAGAAAGACATGTATCATATGACCTCACTGATATGAGGAATTCTTAATCGCAGGAAACAAACTGAGGGTTGCTGGAGTGGGGGGTGGGGTGGGAGAGAGGGGGTGACTGGGTAATAGACACTGGGGAGGGTATGTGCTCTGGTAAGCGCTGTGAATTGTGCAAGACTGTTGAATCTCAGATCTGTACCTATGAAACAAATAATGTAATATATGTTAAAAAAAAAAAAGAAGAAGAAGATAGCAGGAGGGGAAGAATGAAGGGGGGGAAATCGGAGGGGTAGACGAACCATGAGAGATGATGGACTCTGAAAAACAAACTGAGGGTTCTAGAGGGGAGGGGGGGTGGGAGGATGGGTTAGCCTGGTGATGGGTATTAAAGAGGGCACGTTCTGCATGGAGCACTGGGTGTTATGCACAAACAATGAATCATGGAACACTACATCTAAAACTAATGATGTAATGTATGGGGATTAACATAACAATAAAAAAATTTTAAAAAAAATTATGTGGATAAGGGCTTTTGAGAATGTCTTCCTCCCCTTTGCTATTCATTCATTATTTCCTCAGGGAAGCCTTTTATGAACCCAACACTAGGTCAGCACCTACTGATACACTCCAGTAAAAGTGCTCTTCTTCTTAGTACTTGACACAGCACCATTGTCTTTATTTTGATGTTTTTCATTAATACTGTTTCCTCACTAATCTGTAAGCTCCAGAAAGGCAGAGACCATGTTAGTTTTTTTTGTTTTATCCCCCAGGGTCTAGAACAGTGTCCAGCACATAGTAGGTATTCAATAAAGAGTTGTAGAATTAATGTATAAAAGAAAGAATGAATAAATGAAATGGACGGTTTAAACTAGGCCTTTGGCTAAGTGGCACCTTCCCTTCACTAAGAGAAAATTCATATAGGACCTCCAATTTTGATAAGGGCAATACTTACTGAAGCCCATCAGAGAATACTAGCTCTATGCAATGGCAAAGCAAGGAGAATATTGAATAATTATTTAAATTTAAAATATACTTAGCTATCATGCATATTATGTTTTTGCCTGGAGGTCTGCATTGTGAGATTTTCATAAAGAAAAATGAGGAAATAGATATAATAAACAATGGCATAAAGACATGAACTCTGCACATTTGGTAGGTTGTGGCAGGACCTAAAGTGAGTACACAGGTGGGGAATACATCTATAAGTCACATTTGAAATCAAGTTGGAGAGAGCCTTGAAGTCCACAAATTTGTTTTTTTAAAAAAGATTTTATTTATTTATTTATTTGAGAGAGAAAGAAACAGAGAGCAAGAGAGAGCATGCGGGGTGAGAGGGCAGGCGGCAAAGAGAGGAGAAGCAAGCTCCCCGCTAAGCTGGGAGCCCGATGCAGGGCTCCATCCCAGGACCCTGGGATCATGACCTGAGCTGAAGGCAGACGCTTAACCAACTGAGCCATCCAGGTGCCCCTCACAAATCTGGGTTTTAATCAGAACATGCTGATGGGGGTAGGGGGGAAAACTCAGGATTTTTAATGCAAAATTTACACTCATTACAGCCAGGCTTTAGAAAGCTGATTCCAGAAGCAAAGAATGGCTAAAAATCACAGGGAGGAAAATCTGCTAGGAAATTACTGATATAGCTCATTATCAGAAGCAATTAGGACTTGAAATAAGGTGGTGGCCAAGACAAAGCAAGAGAAAGAGGTCTGATTATTCTTCCGAATGCTGGAGTCGTTAACTGCAATACTGATTAAGGAGGCAGAAGATGTTTAGAGGGAGTGGTAATGAATTCAGTCTCATTACTAAACCTCAGGGTTGTCTGTCTGAAAGAAGTCTAGCATGCACCTAGATGAGAGCCAGAGCCCTGAAGAGGATCTAACCAGGATATGAGGATTAAGAAGTCATGGGTGTGGATGAGATGGTCAAGGAAGGTAGTACAGAAAGCAAAAAAGGAGAAATTAAGGAGAGAATATTTAGGAAAACCTACATTTAGAAGTGAGAGGAAGAGAAGGGCATAAACATGGTTGTCAGAGAAACAGGAGTATTGGCACAGAAGTGAGACACAGGGATGCTTCAAGAAGCCAGAGTCACTGTTAAATGCTACACCGAGGCAGAAAAAAAGGATGAGTAATGCCATCAGGTTTGTGATCAGGAATCTGATGAACTGATTTCTTGAACAATGTGGCAGGCTGAATAATGGCCCCCCAAAATTCCAGATGTGATTAAGTTAAGGATTTTTAAGTGAGAAAATATCCTAGGTTCTTTGGATGGACCCTAAATGTAATCACAAGTATCTTTAGAGAATGGAGGCAGAAGGAAAGCTAATACAGAGGAGAGAAAATGGTGCAATGACATCAACAGAGAGAGAGAGACGTGAAGATGCTACAGTATGAGCTTTGAAGATGGAAGAAGGGGCCATGAGCCGAAGAATACAGATGGCCACCAGGAGCTGACAAAGAATACAGTGCTAGAGGCTGGAAAATGCAATGAAACAGATTCTTCCTAAAGTCTCCAGAGGGAATAAGGTCCTGCCAACACCTTGGTTTCAGCCCAGTGAACCTGATTTTGGAACACCATCTTCAAGAACCGTAAGAGAATAAATTTGTGTTGTTTTAAGCCACCAAGTATGTGGTGACTTGTTATAGTAGCCTAGGAAACTAACACAGAAATAAAGGCAAAAACAATTTTTTTTAATTAAATTTTTTTTTAAGATTTTTTTGTTTATTTATTTATTTGAGAGAGAGAGAAAGAGAGCGCAAGAGGGGGAAGGGTTAGAGGGAGAAGCAGACTCCCCGCCGAGCAGGGAGCCTGATGTAGGACTTGATCCCGGGACTCCGGGATCATGACCTGAGCCGAAGGCAGTCGCTTAACCAACGGAGCCACCCAGGCGCCCGGCAAAAACAATTTTTAAGTGCTTGGAAAGTGAGTAAAATACAAAGAAGTGAAGGTAGATAGTATATATCATGATCTCAAAAGGTTGGCAGTTAAAGAAATGAGAGAGTTGAGACAGTTGAAGAGAAATCAGGTTTAAAAGAATTAGTGTGTGTAATGTTTTAGATTTGGGGATATTGGTGTGTGTATATTCATGGGCTTAGAAGAAATGATCAACGGAAAGTAAAAACTGAATATGCCGAGAGCACTGAGAGAATGGTTGATGGTCAAAGTCTTACGAGAAAGGTGGAAAAATGGTAAGGGGCTAGACCCAGGAAAAAGTAGGCGACCCTCGGGAGTTGTGAACATAAAACACCTACACATCATTTACTTTAGCACTCATTAGCATAAGTTCAAGGATTGTAAATTTTTTTTGAGATTTTATTTATTTATTTGAGATAGAGAGAGCACACAAGCAGGGGGTGAGGGGGAGGCAGAGGGAGAGGGAGAAGCAGACTCCCCATTGAGCAGGGAGCCTGATGCAGGGCTTGATCCCAGGACCCTGAGATCATGAACTTAAGGCAGACACTTAACTGACTGAGCCACCAGGCACCCCAGATTGTAAACTGTTTTAATGTTAGCCCAAGCAAAACATAAAGAGATAGGTTAGGTCTACTACTCTCTAAGATAGGAAGCATCTCATTGATTTTAAAGTACATCATTATTTTGGGTGGTCCGTGTTACTATCCATCCCCACCAGTGTTGGTATTACAAACTTAAACACATTTTTATTTATTTATTTATTTATTTATTTATTTATTTTAAACTTCAATTTTTTTTTTTTAAGATTTTATTTGACAGAGAGAGAGGGAGAGAGCACAAGCAGGGAGAGCAGCATGCAGAGGAAGAAGCAGGCTCCCCGCTGAGCAAGGAGCCTGATGCAGACCTCGATCCCAGGACCCTGGGATTATGACCTGAACCAAAGGCAGATGCTTAACCGACTGAGTCACCCAGGCATCCCTTAAACACACTTTTAAATGAGTAAAGAATAATACAATCCATAAAAATATTGATTAGGGTAGAATAAAATGTATTATGATCATATTTTTTTAGTTCTACGAGCTTCAAGACTTAGAATTCATAATCAGTCATTCCTCAGAAGTGCTCTCTGTTCAAGGCAATTATTCAAATCCTCATCCTGAGTATTAAAGGGTGTTTTTTTTTTTAAGAAGTGGACATTATTGAGACTCTAACATTTGGATAATCATCAGAGAGAACTTTGCCCCAGCAATTTGCAAACTAACTAAATCAGAAGAATCTCTCTCTTCAGTCCAAGCCTTTCCATAGGTTTTGGACAATTCCTAACAAGTTCTTTGTCAGAAAATTCATTTTTCATATTAAAAAAGTAGCAGAAGTTATTAAGTTATGTTGCAAAAGGACAACAAGCTTCCAAGAAGCTAATGAATTAAATTCTCTGTCCATACCTATAATTCATTTCTCTGGAGCTGTTCAGGGATTAAAGGAGCTATGTTTCAAACGGCCTCAGGTGACCTACATGCTTGCCTGGAAGCCTGAAAGCATAGGACAAGGCTAAGTATGGGAGAAAAGAGGATTTCCCCTATTTCAGAATGGTCAGACTGTTAGGGTGACTGGGAAAACAGGTATATACCATGGCTTCCTGAAAGAGCAGTTGCCCAAAGGCAATTTGACCAATGTTTTTCTTCATGGAGAAGGCTTCACTGCTGAGGAATCAAGGGGACACTGTACTTCACACTTCTTCCTCTTAGCTATTCCTGACTGAGTAAAAAGTAAAAACCCATAATGGGAAATAGGAAGACCATGACACAAGTGGATTGTCTTCTAAGTCCATTATGGATCTGAAAAAGGAAGGAAACTGGCAGAAAACATATGCCTGTATACCATCGACAGATTTTTTTTTTCTTTTCCAATAAATAAGAAGAGTCCTTAGTTGATGAATCACAGACCTGTACCCCTGAAACAAATAATACATTAAAAGTTAATTTAAAAAAAGAATTTAAAAAAAAGAAGGGTCTTTAACATTTCTGGAAAGATCCACATCAGTAAAAGCATTTATGAAGGTGAAAAATGAACCTCAGCACAACCTGAAAAGGAAGGTTGCTGTGAATGGTAGTGGTGCAAGGTAGTGAACAGGCAGTAGCTGCAGAAGGAATCACTCAGCAACACTAGACAGATAAGCACGCAAGAAGAGCAGCAGAGATGGTGAGAAAGATGGGTAACTTAGTACCACTCTGGGTAAGTAATGAAGTTCATGAACACTGCCTAGGGCTGACAGAGGAGGCCTCCTGGGAGGCTAGCATTCCTTGGCTGTACACATATGACAGCGCTAAGAAAGGCAAAGGAGTAAGAAGTTTACAATATTCTGTATAACGATATACCAGATTATATTTGCCTTGAGCTGGCAATGCTACCATTCGAAAAGAACTCTTTTCATGAGATAGGGACATAATTTGATAAATTAATTAAAGGGCAGGAGCAATGAAGCTTCCCTTGTAATTTATCCTCTCCTGTTTGTAACTTATCCTCTCCTCCTCACCAACATCTCCCAAATTTAAGATTTTCCTTTATTTATTCATTGTTCCAAAAAATATTTCTTGAACATCCACCCTGTTCCTCACACTGTGCATGTGCTAGGGATACAATGAATAGAATTATCAATGTCCTTACCTTCAGGAAGCATGTAGACTAATGGAGGAAGAAGACATTAAACCAATAAATATAGACCCAAATAAATACAGACTTTCAAATAAAATATTTTGACTATATTTTCTGTAATCTGTAAAAAAAAAAAAAAATCTGTAAAGATTGTTCTAGTTACTGGGCACCTGGGTGGCTCAGTTGGTTAAGCGATTGCCTTCAGCTCAGGTCATGATCCTGGAGTCCCTGGATCGAGTCCCGCATCGGGCTCCCTGCTCGGCAGGGAGTCTGCTTCGTCCTCTGACCCTATCCCCTCTCATGTGTTCTCTCTCTCTCATTCTCTCTCTCTCAAATAAATAAATAAAATCTTTTAAAAAAAAAAAAGATTGTTCTAGTTACTGCCTAGGGGAAAATAAAAGACAATGTCAGGGAGACATAATTTAGTTTTAGGGATCAGAGAAGACAAATAAATACTATTTAAACTAAAGGATAGAAAGAAGTTAGTGAAGTGAAGAGAAGAGCTTTCTAAACACAGTGAACAGCCTGTGTAAGGGCCTGACAATGAAAAGAACTTGGCATGTTCAAGAACCTGAAAATGACCAGTGGGTCTGCAGCACGGTCAGCAAAGACAGGAGTGGCAGGAAGCCAGCCTGGAGGGGTGTGCATGGGTGTCGAAAGGTAACACTGATGGACACGGACACATCGTCAGATACAAGTGAAGCAGTTCCTTGAGAAGTTAACTTTGATCCCTTCTCAGAGGGTCTTCATTCTCCCGCTCAGTTGTTCTGGCTATTTGCTGGTCTCTGGCCTGGAGCAGCTACGTAGAAGTGAACAATCCACCATCCAACAGATGCCAACATAACTGGAGTGAATCAAGAGTAGAACGGGGAAGACTGGGGAAAAGATCAGGTCTGGGAATAGAATACAAGTTCAGTTTTTGACACATTAATGTGAGATGACTCCAATGTAAGACATCTAAGTGAAAAGTTTAGGTTGGCATTTGGATTTGAAGCTCGGAAAAGAAGTCTGGGCTAAAATTATGAATCTGGACATCATGGCAATCAACAAACAATAAGAACCAACTCTAGCTAATTTAAGTAGAAAAGAAATTTATTGAAAAGATACCATGGAATTTCCAAGGAGTCTGGAAAAACACACCCAGAAAAAAAAACAAGAACTACAAAATGCTGGTCAGCCAAGAACAGTAAAAATCATGCTATTGTTCCTCTGCTGAGGCCTTGGCAGGGGCCACTGCTGGCCCCAGATGCTGAATATGGCCACTGGCACCACAGTTCAGACTGCCCCCAGGATATAGATTTGGGTGCTGCTTATTCCCACCCAGATAAACTCTCTACCATCCCTGCTTCTTTGAGTCATTAACGTCCAATTCAAACCCAGGCACCAGCACCTAATTTGCCAAGCCTACCTGCCCATACTCCAACTGCCAATAGTAAAGATAAATCAAGTACCAGGGATATTAATTTTGGGTGGAGGAAAAGGGGACATTGATAGGAATGGATAAGGCCATTTACAGAGCAAGAGAGAAAGAAAAGAAGGAAAGGAAAAGAAATGGACAGGACAGGATAGGAAGAAATGTGTAGAGAAAGGAAAGAATGGAGGAGGAATACTGGAAGGGGCAGCCTAGGACAAAGGCTTGACACTCTCCAGCATTGAGTTCTGCCTGAATTAGGATTGTCAAGGCCTATTCTGTGAAAATACATTCCACGTCAAATCTACATAGTAATTTAACTTGAAAATAAGTCAGAAATAAAGATGGTATCCCTAAATTAGAAGTACACTTGATTCTAACACACTATTCTCAAAGTGAATTCTAAGAATCACAATATAAACCTGACTCCTCAAGATAGCATTTTCCACATAGCCTTGCCCACTCTACAGCCAAATATAATTAAGTACGTTCATATGGCTTTTAAACTGTCCAACAATGACAACAGCACAAAGAAAAGAACAGATAGGAAATTAATTAAAATACCATATGTATTGTCTGGATGTACTCCAGTATTCTTAAGTGACCTATGACTCTTTCAGTAATTATCTGCAGATCTTCAAAATGGGTGAGACTTTAATCAAAAGCAAATAAAAATGCATGCTACATCTTTTGTGCTAGGAATAAAATCAGGTCTAATTCCTTATGAAAAAAATAACTTGGGCATTAGAATGAGAGATATCATGGCAAAACAAAGTGTGGGTCGTGGGGAGATGGAGTTCCCCTCCTTGCCAAGTTAATATATTTTTCCCAGACATTCTCATCATTAGAAATATATTCCATTTAAATTTCTTTTCTTTAGAAAAAAATTGTCTCATTCCTTTAGATTTCCTCACCTCCACCAAAGTATTTAGAATGCTTGATCACAAATACAGTAGAAAGGAATTTTTTTTTAAAAATGGTGATCTTTTTAGCCAATTCTTGATGCTAAAGCAGTGGTCTTCCAAGTGAATACCAAGGAGTCCCAGGTTTTCACAGACATGCTTTAGGAGCCACTGCAGAAGATAAAGGGGAGACCCATTAGACATGGCTCAGGACTCTTAGCACCACTCTGATTTTATACTTCCCAAATAAGTTCTATGGTGTTAAAAGTTTAAATGCTGCTCTAGAGGAATAGAATTCATCACTAGCCATTACTTACAACACTGCTATAAATAATACAGTTTTCTAAAAAGTCCATAAGTTCCATTTTAAGACCTCAGATGTGGAGGATGCTAATATCTCTAAGAACAAAAATGCTACTGAAGAAGAAGGAGGTCTTGTTTTCCACCACATACCTCAAAGTGTGGCCCACCAAGATCTGGACCTCCAGATGAGCTTCAAATCTAGGGCTGCCAGATTTAGCAAAGAAAGTATGCTTAATTAAATTTGAATTTCAGAAAAATAAAAATTTTTGTGTATGTATACTTACTGTAGTATACCCCATGTAATATTTGGGGCATATTTATAATAAAAGATTTTTCATTGTTTATCTAAAATCCAAATTTATCTAGGCATCCTATACTTTATCTGGCAACCCTACCCAAATCAGACTCAAGCACGTGGATCTGCTGTTAAGAGATGATTGTATAACCCATAAATGTCAAAAATCACCATAAGTTTGTATTTTATATTCCAGAAAAATCTACCGGGGGGTGGGGGTGGGGGCAAAGATTAATCTGGATGGTACATCACAAGTTTAGCACAGGAAGCTATTCCTGCAGATTCCCTGTTACTCGTTTTGCTTCTAGTCTTTCTGATTTAGCTATTCCCTCATCCCAGTTACTGATTTAAATCTTACTGATTCGCCTAGCATCCTTTTTCCAGGTCCCTCATTTCCTAGGGATACCAGTTCCCAACCTGACCATGTGCAGATCCTCAAATGGATTCTTAAGTCCTTTCACTTCTTCACAGTTAGGTTATAAAGAGGACTTCTCAATTCCATGAACCAGAGATCCTAATCTTCAAAGCTGAGACCCCAAGATTCATCACTACCCCAGAGATTATTCCTATATATACTCAAGTAATTGTTAAAATTGTTAAAGCCCCAAAAGAAGCTTAGCATGATCTGCCTCAAAGCTGGGAACTCTCTAATCTTGTACCCTTCTCAAATATGACCTTCTCAGTGAACACCTCCCTAACCACACTAAAGTTGCATACATATCTCTCCCATGGCACTCTATATCCTCTTTTTGTTTTTTTCTATAGCACCATCTAAAATGCCAACTCTTTCACAAGTTCATCTTGTTTAATTTCTATATCTCTTCACTAAAAGGTCAGCTCCATGGGGGCAGTCACTTTGCCTATTTTCTTCAGTAAAGCAGTATATGGTATAGGATAGATATCCAAAAATATATTTTTGGAATATCATACTTTTCTTCTAGTTGCTGGATTACTAGAAGTTATTATCTTGTTATTCTGTCCTAGGTCTGTGCCTTCATTTCTTGCCCAATACCTCTGTAAGTCCAACATTAGGGTTCTATCTTACTTCCCTAGTCAAAGACTTTCCAAAAATGTGCATCCTAACCTAGTCCTCAAAACCACACAGCCAGCTTACTGGTACTTGTCATCAATGCTTCTTGACCTGAACGTCCTATCTGCTTGAACCTCCCTCTAATGTCAAAGTCCAGATTCACCTGCTCATTTTTTTTTCCTTTTAATGTACCCATTATAAAAGAGGGGTGCACAGCCTCCTTGTCATCTTGAGATCAAAGGGGCAGCCTAGCAATGAGGAAACCATCTTCACTCACACATGATGTAACACCATCTCCAATTCTCTTACCTCTCAGGGCTCTTCTCTGTGCAAACATATTAGTAAGCTGTCTTCCATGTCAGGATTTAGTGAATTAGGCAAACTTCTAGAACTTCATGATTCACTACTTTTCATACCAAATAAATAAGCTAACTTTAAAACATAGACATCCTGACAGAACACTATATTGCATTTACATTTTTAGGGGCAGTTAGTGTTCTAAAAACCTAGAGACAATCACCATTAGTTACTGCAATTTTGTGATTTATGATTAGAAATACATGTTTGGTTTTTGTTCCTGTTTCTAGCACTAAAACACTTGGAATTCTCTAAGTGTTAAGACTGATAAAGGTATGTTTTGTCTTGTTAATGAGGTGACTTTTGGTATGCCCCAAGGTCACCTAAAGTTGGGAGCTGGTTGTCAGGGGAACCAAGCCTACCATCTGAAAGTTGGAACTTCCAGCCTGACCCCCTTGACCTCTGGGGAGAGCAAAGGGTCTGGAGGTTGAGTCGATGGCCAATGGCCAACAATTTAACCATTTGTGCTTATGTAATGAAACCTCAATAAAAACCCAAAAGGACAGCGTCTGAAGAGTTTCCAGGTTGGTGGACACATGGAGATTTGGGGAGAGTGGTGCACTCAAAGAGCATGGAAGTTTCTCACCCTTTCCCCATCCACTGCCCTATGCATCTCTTCTGTCTGGTTGTCCCTGAGTTATATCCTTTTATAATTAATCTAATGATCTAGTAAGTAAAATGTTTCTCTGAGTTGTGAAGCACTCTGGCAAACTAATCGAACCCAAGGAAGGGGTTGTAGGAACCTCTGATTTAAAGCTAGTCAGTCAGAAATATAGGTGACAACCTGGTCTTGCAACTGGCATCTGAAGTGGGCGGGGTGGGGGAGGGGGAGGTGGTGGATGGAGGACAGTCTTGTGAGACTGAACCCTCAGCCTGTGGAATCTGATCCTATCTTGGGTAGATAGTGTCAGAATTGAGTTGAATTACAGGACACCCACAGGTGTCCAGAGAACTGGTGGATATGTGGTGAAATACTCCCCCCATCCACTTCACATTGTAAACTGGGGTCACAAGTACCCTTTAGAAGAATAAAAGCAAAAATGATTACGGTTTATCTTATCTGACTTTCTCATCCTCCTGCATCTCTTATTTCTCAGGACTAATTTATATTGAATAATAGTACCTCCCTTGTCTTGTATCTATATATTTATACACAAACTATTTGTGTAGTATTAAGCAAAAAAAAAAAAAAAACCTTATGTATGTATGGATTTTCATGAGGTCCTTCAGTATCAGAAAGATCTGTGGCTATGAGAGAGACTAAAAGAGTCACATTGGGTCATTTTGTAAAGTGACCTGTACTAAAATAAAACAAAATATATTCAAGAACTTCTATATTGAGACTGTCTAGAACAGGTAGTAAGGAACATGTGCTTAATCTCCAGGAGTTGTGATATACAAAGGTAGGCAGCAATTTTTCCCAGATCATTAGTACTTATGTTACCCAGTCCAATCAGGTTCAACAATCAATCTCAAATTACCCAAAGGTGGGCGCCTGGGGGGCTCAGTTGGTTAAGCGACTGCCTTCGGCTCAGGTCATGATCCTGGAGTCCCTGGATCGAGTCCCGCATCGGGCTCCCTGCTCGGCAGGGAGCCTGCTTCTCCCTCGGACCCTCCCCCCTCTCATGTGTTCTCTGTCTCTCTCATTCTCTCTGTCTCAAATAAATAAATAAAATCTTAAAAAAAAAAAAATTACCCAAAGGTATAAATTGCAGAGAAACTAGAGTGTGACTTTGATGAAAACAAAATTTTGTCAGGTTTTATTCACTGTAATATCCCCAGTGTCTAACAAAGAGTAGTAACTCAGCATATACTTGTGGAAGAGAAGAGTAGTGCTCCTGGAAAATAGGCATATTTTGGTTATGGGTAATTTCAGGTTTCCAAAGCTCCAAAATTTGGAGACTTCTTTAAACATTCCCCCCCCAAAAAATCTCTGAGTGTGACTTGTGATTCACAGGACCATCTTTTGGCTCCATACAATCATTCCCTTATGTGTATTACTTAGGTTTCCATAATTGTCAAGGCAACCTATATATCATTATAAAATCAATTTTGATTAATGTAGAAATACTGAGAAATGAAACTAGAATCAACATTTGTCTGAGGTTTCTGCTTTCTTATTACTTCTACCAAACTCTCTATACAAAATTAAATTACACAAATGAAAAGGAAAATAAGGACATGTTTTCAATATCAAAATGAAAACAATGAATATCCAGGAGACAACATCTATTCCTCCTAGATTTACCTAAATTATTGACAGTGGAAATTGATATTTAATAATCACTGACTTTAAATATATATTTGATTCCATTTAAACAACAGGAAAATAAATATGATAATAAGACATGTCTAGAGTTAGGGAATAATCAATCATAAATATAATACTAAAACTGTCCCAGAATGCCTGAAATTATGGCCCAGAATTCAGCATAAGTGGGTTTACCATCAATTCCTTGGGGGGTTAACTACTAAGAGTACATACCAATCATTATAGAACAGTCCTTCAGTTTTATTCTTCAATAAAACATTGTAGCCTTTCATGAAGTTTGTCTTATGCTTTCATCTTTGTTTTAGAAACAATTTCCATGGTCTCCTGACAGAATTTGATTAATAATTTGACCACTAGGCATATTCTAGTTCTTCTAGAGAACTCAAATGGTGGAGTCTAATGAATTTGGGAAATTTGTAATTGCTTTTATAATTAGTCATTCTAAAACTGTGCCAGGCAATATGGTAGCCACTACCATAGCTACCCACAGTGGCTACTTAAATTTAAATTAATTAAAAGTAAATAAAATGGTCGTAGTTAATGAAAAGGAGGGGCACCTGGGTGGTTCAGTCATTGAGCGTCTGCCTTTGGCTCAGGTCATGATTCCAGGGTCTGGGATCAAGCCCCACATCAGGCTCCCTGCTCAGTGGGAAGCCTGCTTCTCCCTATCCCACTCCCCCTGCTTGTGGGCCCTCTTTCTCTCTCTCTCTCTCTCATACTCTGTCAAATAAATAAATAAATCTTTTAATAAATAAATAAATAAATATGAAAAGGAGTAACCATGCTTCACTCTTTCTTTCATATTGAATACAACTATAAAGCCCAATATTGGACAACTATTTGAAGACCTTAAAAGTTGGGCGCCTGGGTGGCTCAGTTGGTTAAGCACCTACCTTCGGCTCAGGTCATGATCCCAGAGTCCTCGGATCGAGTCCCACATCGGGCTCCTGGCTCAGCAGGGAGCCTGCTTCTCCCTCTGACCCTCTCCCTTTCATGCTGTTTCTCTCTCCCTCGCTGTCTAATAAATAAATAAAATCTTTAAAAAAAAAAAAAGTAAACAGCTGCAGGCCCATCAAGGAAGAACACCAGAATTTGAAATACCACAGAATCAGTAGTGAATTTACCATTCATCTTCTCCAACAGCCTGTGACTTGAATTCAGTGAAGCCTGAAACTCACAAGTAAGCACTGCGGCACAGACATACTGAACTCCAGGAGAAGCACTCTAGACTGGCTGAGGAATAGGAAAGGCAACTCTTAATACTCAAGGTGGGGAAATTTTTATTTTTTTTGTTCTGCCATGTTCCAGCCCCCCAAAAATTCTATAGCAGAATTGACAGTAATTGCTATGAGATCCTCAAGAGTCCAAATTCCTAAAGCAGGAAAACTTATTCCCTATCTGCAAGCCTGCAGTTGAAAGAGAGTAGGGCAAAATCATGTGTTTTTTTCTCTCTCTGTCCTCCGTCTTACTAGACCAGAATGTGAGCCCAATCACAAAAGTACATGACAGAGAGGTGTCACTAAAGCCCCAGACAGAGAACCAAAAAAGGGGCTCAAGGAATCAAAAAGCACCTGGGAAATGATGGATGTGAAAGAGCTTGGGAAATCAACTTCATAAAGTTGTTTATGAACTCCTGAGCTCACTCCCGACCTGCACCTGTATGGCTCTGATTCTTTTTTTTTTTTAAAGATTTTATTTATTTATTTGAGAGAGAGAATGAGAGAGAGAGAGCACATGAGAGGGGGGAGGGTCAGAGGGAGAAGCAGACTCCCTGCTGAGCTGGGAGCCCGATGCGGGACTCGATCCTAGGACTCCAGGATCATGACCTGAGCCAAAGGCAGTCACTTAACCAACTGAGCCACCCAGGTGCCCCTATGGCTCTGATTCTAATTAGCACACCAAAGACTTTGAGAACTGAAGTTACTATATACCACTGCTTAGGCCCCAGACTGACCACTGGGTGGTACATACCCAGAACGTACCTGAAGAGCATTACCAAGCCTTTGAAAACTAAACTGACATTGAAACCATAGCCCACAGGAGGTAGGTAGGGATGTGTGGCCTGAATCTAACTAAATCAATTGCCTGCTAAAACGAAGCTATATTCTCCATAAATTTTACTGACTCAAAGTCTCAAAATGTAATATTCAAAATTTCTGCTATGTAATTCAAAATTACCTGACATATGATAAACCAAGAAAACTTCAATAGACATCAATGACAAGATGACACAATTGTTGGATTCATGGACAAAGACTAAAATCCTCAAACTAGCAATTGTGAACACTGTTACAACAAATGTTAAAAAAAAAAATCTTGGCAAATAAACACAAGATACAGAGAAGAGAGAACTGAAAAGCAAAATAACTGAGATAAAAATACATTGGATGAACTCAATAGCAGAAAGAAGATGGTAGAGCAGAGTCAGTGAACTTGAAGATGGTATAATAGAAATGACCTGAACTAAGCAATAGAAAGAACAAATTAAAAAATGAACAGAGCCTCAGGGACCAGTGAGACAGTAACAGAAAGTCTCATGTCATGTCATTAGAGTGTCAGAGAGAGGAGAAAAAGTATAGTGATAAAAATATATTTGAGGAAATAATGGCTGAAAATTTTATGAAATTTGACTAGAGATGTACATCTATAAATAGAAGAGCAAACCCCAAGCAGGATAAATCCAAACACTCATGCCCACAGACAGCAATGAATCTAATGACTGTATATTTCTCATCAGAAATCATAGAGGCCAGAAAGAAGTGGTACCATAATTTTACAGTACTTAATGACTATTAACAGTGAATTCTAAACTTAGCAAAAGCATTTTTCAGAAATGAAAGTAAAATAAAGAAATTTTCAGATAAAAAATACTAAGATAATTCTTAGCAGATCTTCTTTAAAAGAAATCCTAAAGGAAACTCTTGAAAAGAATGAAAATGATACTAGAAGGAAACCTGAGACAACCTGAGAAAAAAAGAATAGCAAATACAAACAAACAAAAAAACAAAACCCACACAGGTAAATATGGTAAATATCTTGGTAAACATAACAGACCATTCTTGTCTTGAATTTTTAAAAATATGCTTGACTACTAAAAACAAAAATTATAACTGATTGATGGTATTTAAATGTAGATATACTATATAAGACAATTACAGTATAAAGGGGGAGGGCAAAGGGACCTAAATGGTGATAAGATTTTTACATCCCAATTGAAGTTGCAAACTATCTGCTGAATTATAGTGTGAAAAGTTAATTATGTATTTTGGAATCCCTAGAGCCATCACTTAAAAAAAAAAGTCATACAAAATGATATAGTAAAAAGTCACAATAGATAAATTAAGAACAGAACACTAAAAAATCTTCAAAGACTCCAAAGAAGCCCAGAAAGGGGGAAATAGGAAACAAAAAAGAAGGGGAACAAGAAAAAAACACCCAACAGAAAAATAGACTTATATCCAAAAGTATCAATAAAGGCATTAAACATAAATAAATGGTCTAACCACACCAATTAAAAGATACAGATTGTCAGCATTAAAAAAAAAAATGACTCAACTCTAGGTTTTCCACAGTAAACTCACTTCAAATATAATGATATAGTTATGTTGCAAACACTAACCAACAGAAAGCTGAAGTGGCTATATTAATATCAAACAAAGTACTGCAGAGCAAAGAAAATTTTCAGGAATAAAGAAGGATATTATCTACTAATACAAGAATCAATTCGCAAGGCATAAAAATTCTAAATGTGTATTCATCTTACACTGGAGTTTTGAAATACATGAAGCAAAAACTGAAGGAACTAAAAGGAGATATACATAAATCTATGATTATAATTAGAGATTTTGATGCTCTCTCTCAGGAACAATGTAACTAAAAGACATAAACTCTGTAAAGATATAAAATAAGTCAACAATGCCAGTTTTAATAGACATTAATAGAAAATTCCACCCAAAACCATAATTTTTTCCAGTGTATACAGAACTTCCACCAAGATATGACCTGAAACACAAAGCAAATCACAGGATATTTAAAAAATTGAAGTTATAGAAAGTTCATTTTCAGACCACAGGGTAATTATACTGAAAATCAGTAATAGAAAGATAACAGGAAAAGTTAAAAATTAAGCAGCACTTCTAAATAATCCATCGTCAACAAAAGGACTCTCAAAGAAAATTTTTAAATATTTTATACTGAATGAAAATGAAAAAACAGCATACTAAAAGTTGTGGGATGCAGCAAATATCTTTTAGAGGGTTATTTACAGCATTACATACTGATAAGAGAAAAGAATGAAAGTCTCAAATCAATAACCTAAGCTTCAAATTTAAAGGTTAGAAAAGGAAAAGAAAAATACAACCAAATTAAGTGAAAGGAATAAGAGCAGAAATCAATGTAATTGAAAAGAGGAAAGGAATAAGGAAAATCAATGAAGCAAAATGCTGGTCCTCTGAAAGGTCAATAAGACTGATGAATCTTTAGCAAGGATGAATTAAAAAAGAGAGAACACAATACCGATATAAGAAATGAAATAAAAACTAAAGGAATATGACTACTATACACATAAATGGATTTCTTCTTCCATTTGTTTAACTTCAGCTAATTTTTATTTTATTTTTTTAAGCTTTTAGTTAAATTCCATGTAGTTACATACAGTGTGCTATTAGTTTCAGGTGTACAATACTGTGATTGAACACTTCCATACAACACCCTCTGCTCATCACAACAAATGCACTTCTTAATCCCCATCACCTATTTAACCCATTCCCCATCCACCTTTACTCTCATAACCAACAGTTTGTTCTCTCTAGTTAAGAGTCTATTTCTTGGTTTGCCTCTCTCTCTTTTTTTCCCCTTTGCTCATTTGTTTTGTTTCTTATATTCCACACAGGAGTAAACTCATATGGTAATTATCTTTTTCTGACTGAAGTCCTTCACTTAGCATAACACTTTCCAGTTCCATCAATGTTATTGCAAATGGCAAGATTTCACGGCTGAGAAATACTCCATTGTGTGTGTGTGAGTGTGTGTGCATATCTGTAGAGATCTAGCTCTATACAGATATAGATATATCTCACATCTTCTTTATTCATAATGGACACTTGGACTGTTCACATAATTTGGCTATCGTAGATAATGCTGCTATAGACATTGGGGTGCATGTATCCCTTTGAATTAGTACTTTTGTATTTTTTGGGCAAATATCTTGTACTACAATTGCTGGATCATAGGGTACTTCTATTTTTAACTTTTTGAGGAACCTATGTACTGTATGAGAGAATAATATATCTATCTTACAATCCTGATGATATATTCAACATGCTAAGAGAAAAAAAAAATGGCCAGTACTATACTTGGGAAAACTGTCCTTCGCTAATGAAGGAGAAATAAAGACATTTCAAGACAAACAGAAGCTGAGCGAGCTCATCGCCAGTAGAACTGCCTCAAAGAAATAGTAAAGGCAATTCTTCACGTAGAAATGAACAGATGTTAATTAGTAAGATGAAAACATTTATTTATTTTTTTTAAGATTTTACTTATTTGTCAGAGAAACAGAGAGAGAGTGCACACAAGCAGGGGGGCACCAGGTAGAGGGAGAAGCAGGTTCCCTGCTGAGCAAAAAGCCCACTGCGGGATCATGACCTGAGCCAAAGGCAGATGCTTAACTGACTGAGCCACCCAGGTACCACAGTAAGATGAAAACATTTAAAAGTATAAAACTCAATGGAAGAAGTAAATATATACTCAAGTTCAAAATATTCTAATATTGTGATGGTGGTATGTAAATCACTTTTAACTCTTGCTTAACAGTTAAAAGACAAAAATATTAAAAATAACAATGCTGGGACGCCTGGGTGGCTCAGTTGTTAAGCGTCTGCCTTCGGCTCAGGTCATGATCTCAGGGTCCTGGGATCGAGCCCCGCATCGGGCTCCCTGCTCAGCGGGGAGCCTGCTTCTCCCTCTCCCACTCCCCCTGCTTGTGTTCCCTCTCTCGCTGTGTCTCTCTCTATCAAATAAATAAATAAAATCTTAAAAAAAAAAAACCGCTACATTTAAAAAAAAATAACAATGCTACAATAATTTGTCAATAAATAAACAATATAAAAAACATAAATTGTGACATAAGTAACAAACTGTGGAGGGCACTAAAATGTTGAGTTTTTGTATGTGATTAAAGTTGAGTCCTTAAAAGCTTAGAGTAAACTTATAACTATAAATTTTGTATGTACCCTTATTGTAACCACACACACAAAAAAAACATCAGGTGGATACACAAAAGATAAAGTGAAAGGAATGAAAGCATACCACTACAAAAAATCATCATCACAAAGGAAGAAGCAAGGATGAAAAGAACAGAAGTACTATAAAACCAAAAATAATTAATGAAATGGAACAGTTAAGTCCTTACCTATCAATAATTACTTTAATGGATGAAATTCTCCAACCAAAAGACAGAGTGACAGAATAGATTTAAAGTATTAAAAAATTCTATAATATTAAAAGATTCTATAATATGCTGCCTACAAGACACTTACTTCAAGCTTTAGGAAAACAAGAGATGGCAAAAGATACTCCATGTAAATGGTAATAAAAATCAGGGGTAGCTATACTTATATCAGAAAAAAATAGACTTTAGTCAAAAACTGTCACAAGAGACAAATAAGGTCATTATATCATGATAAAGGTGTCATTTCACCCAGAGAATATAACAATTACAAATATATATGCCCCCAACATTGGAGCACCTAAATATATAAAGCAAATATTAACAGAGCAGAACAATGAATAGATCATCAATGTATAGATCATACAGAAAAACAATAAAGAAACAGCAGACATAAATAACACCATAGACCAAATAAACCTAAGAGACATGTCAAACAGTATCAGAATACACATCCTTCTCAAGTGCCCATGGAACATTCTCCATGATAGATCATATGTTAGGCCATAGAGCAAGCCTTAATAAAGTTAAGAATATCAAAATCATATCAAGCATCATCTCCAGCCACAATGATATGAAAGTAGAAATTGATTACAAGAAGAATACTGGAAAATTCACAAAGGTGGAGACTAAACAACATGATAGTGAACAACCAATGAGTCAAAGAAGAAATGAAAAAAGAAGCCAAAAAATATTTTAAGACAAATGAAATGGAAAAGCAATATACCTAAACTTATGAAATGCACAAAAAGCAGTTATAAAAGGGAAGTTCATAGCAATAAACACCTACATTAAGAAATAAGAAAAATCTCAATAAATAGCCTAACTTTACAACTCAAGGAACTAGGAAAAAAACTAAGCCTGCAGTTATGCAAAGAAAGGAAATAATAAAAAGCAGAGTGGAAATAAATAAAATAAAGACCAAAAAGACAATTAAAAAGATTATTGAAACTAAGAACTCATTCTCTGAAAAGATAGACAAACCTTTAGCTAGACTTACTAGGAAAAAAGGAGAGAACTCAAAGAAAATTAGAAATGAAAAAGGAAACATTTCAACTGATACCACAAAAATAAAAAGAATCAGAAGAGACTACTATGACCAACCTTATGCCAACAAATTGGGTGACCTATTTTAAAAAAGGATAAATTCATAGAAACATACAATCTACCAAGACTGAACCATAAAGAAATAGAAAATCTGAACAGACCAATTACTAGTAAGGAGATTTAATCAGTAATCAAAATCCTCCTAACAAACAAAAATGGAGGACTACACAGCTTCACTGGAAAATTTTACCAAATATTCAATGAAGAATTAATACCTTCTCAAATTCTTAAAAAAAAAAAAAAAAAATAGATGAGGCGAGAACACTTCCAAACTCATTTTACAAAGCCAGCATGACCCTGATCCAACACTAGAAAAAAACACTACAAGGAAACTAAAGGCTAATAACCCTGATGGATATAGTTGCAGAATCCTTAACAAAGTATTAGCAAAACAAATTCACAATACATTAAAATGATATACACCATAATCAAGTAGAATTTATTCCAAGGATGCAAGGATGGTTCAACATGAGCAAATCAATCAATGTGATAAGCCACATTAACAAAATAAAGGATAAAAATCATATATTTCAATAGATGTAGAAAAAGCAATTCATAACATTCTACATCCTTTTATGATAAAAACTTTCAACAAAATGAGTATAGAGGAAACTTCCCTCAAAATAATAAACAAGCCCATAGCTAACATCATACAAAATGGTGAAAAGCTGAAGCTTTTCCTCTAAGATCAAGATCAAGACAAGGATGCTCATTCTCACCACTTTTATTCAACAAAGTATTGGACATCCTCGCCACAGCAATTAGGCAGGAAAAATAAATAAAGGCATTCAAATTGGAAAGGAAGAAGTAAAACTGTCACTATTTTCAGATGACATAATATCATATACAGAAAACCCTAAAGACTCCATCCAAAAAAAAAAAAAAACTGTTAGAATTAATAAACTATTTCAGTAAAATTGCAGGATACAAAACCAATACAGAAAAATCAGTTACACTTCTATACACTAACAGTGAATTATCACAAAGAGAAATTAAGAACACAATCTTATTTGCAATTGCATTAAAAACAATAAAATGCCTAGGAATAAAATTAATCAAGAAGGTGAAAGTTCTATACACTGAAAACTATAAGAAATTGATGAAAGAAGTTGAAGAAAAGACAAATAAATGGAAAAATATTCCATGCTCATGGATTGGAAGAATTAACAGTTAAAATGTCTACACTTCCCAAAGCAATCTCTAGATTCAATGCAATTCCTACCAAAACGCCAGTAGCATTTTTCTTTTTTTTTTTTTTAAGATTTTATTTATTTATTTGACAGAGAGAGACACAGTGAGAGAGGGAACATAAGCAGGGGAGTGGGAGAGGGAGAAGCAGGCCTCCCACTGAGCAGGGAGCCAACGCGGGGCTTGATCCCAGGACGCTGGGATCATGACCTGAGCCGAAGGCAGACGCTTAACGCCTGAGCCATCCAGGCGCCCCAGTAGCATTTTTCACAAAAATAGAACAACAATCCTAAAATTTGTATAGAACCACAAAAGAACCCCCACAGCCAAAAAAATCTTGAGAAAGAACAACCCTGGAGGCATCACACTTTTTGATTTCAAACTATATTACAAAGATATAGTAATCAAAACCATATGCTATTGGTGTAAAAACAGACAATACATCAATAGAACAAAATAGACCAGAATAAACCCATGCATATATGGTCAATTTATTCACAACAAAGGAACAAAGAATATACAATGGGAAAAGAATAGTCTCTTCGATAAATGGTGTTGGGAAAACTGTACAGTCACATGTAAAAGAATGAAACTGGACACTTATCCTACACTATACACAAAAATCAACTCAAAATGGATTAAAGTCTTGGGCACCTGGGTGGCTCAGTTGGTTAAGCAACTGCCTTCGGCTCAGGTCATGATCCTGGAGTCCCGGGATCGAGTCCCGCATCGGGCTCCCTGCTCAGCGGGCAGTCTGCTTCTCCCTCTGGCCCTCCCCCCTCTCATGTGCTCTCTCGCTCTCTCTCATTCTCTCTCTCAAATAAATAAAAATCTTTAAAAAAAATGGATTAAAGTCTTTAATGTAAGCTCTGAAACTATAAGACTCATAGAAGAAAACACAAGTGGGACTACATCAAACTAAAATCTTCTGCATCACAAAGGAAACAATTAACAAAATTAAAAGACAACCTATAGAATGGGAGAAAATATTTGCAAATCATATATCTGATAAGAATAACTGAATAGACATTTTTCCAAAGAAGATATACAAATGACCAACGGGTACATGAAAAGATACTCAACATCACTAATCATCAGGAAAATGCAAATCAAAACCACAATGAGATATCACCTCATACCTATTAGAATGGTTATCATCAGAAAGACAACAAATAAGTGTTGGTGAGAATGTGGAGAGAAGGGAACCCTTTTGCACTGTTGTAGGAATATAAATTGTTGTAGCCACTACAGGAAACAATATGGAGGTTCCTCAAAAAATGAAAAATAGAATTACTATATGACCCAGCTCCCCATTTCTGAGTATATATCCAATGAAAATAAAACTAGATATCAAACTGACATCTGCATTCCCATATTTATTGTAGCATTATTCACAACAACCAAGATATGGAAACAACATAGGTGTCCATCAATGGATGAATGTATAAAGAAGATGTGGTTTATATATATACAATGGCATATTATTCAGCCATGAGAAAAAAAAGAAATCCTATCATTTACAAGAAAATGGACTGACCTGAGGGCATTATGCTAAGTGAAATAAGTCAGACAGAGAAAGATACTACATGGTATCACTTATATGTGGAATTAAAAATGTCAACCTCATAGGAACACAGAGCAGAAAACTGGAGCCAGGGACTGGGAAGTGGTGGAAATAGGGAGACTGGTAAAAGTATACACAGTTTCAGCTATTGATAAGTAAGGCTCGAGGATCTAATGTAAAATATGGTTACTATAGTTGATAACACTGGCTTGTAATATGAAATAAGAGAGTAGAGCTTAATTGTTGTCACAAAAAAAAAAAGATAAGTATGTGAGGTGTTAGATGTGTTAATTAACTAGATTGGGGAGGACGGAGGGACTCCTCTTATAATATATATGTATATCAAACTACCATGATGTACATTTTAAATATCTTACAATTTTATATTTCAATTTACCTTAATAAAGCTGAAAAAAAAGGAAAATGAAAAACATAAAAGACTCCAGAACTCGATAATATTTAGATCTAAAAGCACAATTGCTGGTTTTTTAATTCTGGTATACATTTCAGATATGCTTATGAAATTTTTTTTAGCCTTATCTTCTGAAAAAGTAAACAACATTTTTACTTGACTATTTAAAAAAAGAATAGAATAATGAATATCAACTACAGTTGCATCTATTACAGTGTTTTTAAACTTTTGAAGGTCAAAAATTTGATTTTTAAAATTTGATTTGATTTTAACATTTTGATAAAATTTTATTTTAAAAGTATCAATTACATAAAACACAAATTTCATCAAGCCTAGACATTACCCACCAGTTTACAACTGGTTTACAGTATGTAAGAAATACAGGGATGGGGGAATTAGAAGTTAAATGACAATACCAGATGGCAGTCATCCAAATCCAGCCTATCGGATGTTGCATAGAACAAATAATTCAGTTTCTCCAACAATTTAATAGCAAAATGAGGGGAAAAGGTGATTATTACAAAATAAAGAGACTTGACATATATTTACCAGACAACTGGTGAACTATGTTTAAATTCTAATTTAAACAACTGGACTATAAACTCAAATAATCCACCTCATCAAAGAAGTTATACAGATGGCGGGGTGCCTGGGTGGATCAGTCAATTAAGCATCTGCCTTCAGCTCAGGTCATGATCCCAGAGTCCTGGGATCGAACCCCACGTCGGGCTCTCTGCTCAGCAGGAAGCCTGCTTCTCCCTCTCCCACTCCCCCTGCTTGTGTTCCCTCTCTCGCTGTCTCTGTCAAATAAATAAATAAAATCTTTAAAAAAAAAAAGTTATACAGATGGCAAATAAGTATTTGCAAAGATGCTCCACTTCACTTGTCATCAGGAAAGTGCAAATCAACACAACAATGAAATAACCACTGCACAACTTTTAGAATGGCCAAAATCTAGAACATGACAACACCAAGTGCTGACAAAAGTGTGGAGCAACAGGAATTCTCATACATTGTTGGTGGGAAGGGGAAAGGGCACAGCCACTTTGGAAGACAGTGTGGCAGTTTCTTATAAAATTGAATATACTCTTATCATATGATCCAGCAACTATACTCCTAGGAATATATCCCATGGAGTTGAAAACTTATGTCCACACTAATACCTGCACACAGATGTTTATAGCAGCTTTTTTCATGATTGCCAAAACTTGCAAGCAGCAAGAAGTCCTTCAAAAGGTGAATGGATAAATTGTGGAATATCCAGACAATGGAATGTCATTCAGCACTAAAAAGAAATGAGCTATTGAGCCATGAAAGCACATGGAGTTATCATATATGCATATTACTAAGTTAAAGAAGCTAATCTGAAAAGGCTATATACTTGTATGATGCCAACTATATAACACTCTGGAAAGGGCAAAACAATGGAGGAGTAAAAAGATTGGTGGTTGCCAGGGCCACACAGGAGACGGGAGAGATATATGAATAAGCAGATCACAGAAAAATTTTTGGCAGTGAAAATACTCTGTATGATACCATAGTGATGTATACATATCACTATACATTTGTCAAAACCCACAGAATGTGTAACACCCAGAGTGAACCATAATGTAAACTATGGACTCAGGGTCATTATGATGTGTCAATGTAGATTCACCAACTATAACTAAATGGTTGATAAAGGGGATGTAGGAGATACATGGGAAATCTCTGCACAGCTTTGCTGTGAACTTTAATCTGCACTAAAAAATTGTCTTGATAATAATTTTTAAAAATATTGCACTCAAAAAAGGTTGAACAGTCCAACTATAAAATGATATAAATTAAACAAAGAGATCTGAATATTGGCTAGAATTAGATGAGTTTAAGGAATCAGTGTCCATTTTGCTATGTATGGTCATGTAAGAAAAAAAACTAACAGTTGGAGATGCATACTTGTTTCTGTGGAAGAAATGATTATGTCAGAGATTTCCTCTGAAACACTCCAGAAAAACAAAGTAGTGAGAGATAGGTGAAATAAGAGTGGCAATGTCAACCTGATGCATTTGTAAATTTGAGACATTAGTAATCTATGTACAAAAGTAAAAATAATTATATAATTATAAAATAAAGAAGTTAAATTTCTAAAAAAAAAGAAATGAGTGCCAAAATATTCATATGTGGTATGTGGAAATTTGTTATATTCTCACTACTTCATGTTTGTTCCAAATTTTTCATAATAAAAAATGTTCTTTAAAATATATCATTTCTAGGAAAATTAGTAAGTTCAAATAGAAGTCATATTTTGCACAAAATTTTAGGGGTTTCACATAACTGGTAAGCTGATTGCAGGTTGAGAAAGTTTGACATAGTGTGAGAGAGAAACATTAGAGTATAATTTCAGGGAGAATGCTGTTAGTAAAAAAAATGCCATGGAGCTTAAACAATTGTCAACTCTTCACAAACACCAAAAGCAGGACCCAGGTACCCACAAAAATAGAGAAATGGAAAAGCAAGGAGAATTATCCAGGGACTTTTGCAGGCTTGACTTGGAGACTGGCAAAGGGTTTAAAGGGATGAATGAGCGGATACTAAGGAAGTCTGAAGAGTTTCAGATTAAAAAGGAAATGACAGCAAGTGAAATGACAAGGCTGCGAGGAGAGGAAATCAGTCAACAAACCATACTTCTCCATCAGGCATAGCAATGAGGACCTCTCAGCTCAAGCACATCCTGATTATAACATTAGAATTACTAGAAATGGTGTTTCTAAATAGTCCTAAGGGGTGTGTGTGTGTATCTATTTTGAAATTCTAAAACACTGTAAAAAAAATCCAATTATGAATTTTATTATAAAGGGAAGTGTTACTGCAAAATCAATTTTAGAGTATTATCTAATATTTATTTTCATTACCCAGCCCAACATTCTGGAAAATGGAACCTCATTTATTTTTTAATTCAACAAATATTTGCTAAGTGCCTACAACCCAGGTACTATTATTAGTATCAGGTATTAGTATTATAAATACTAATACTCTGAAGTATTTCAGAAAGTATATAGGAATTGGAGTAAGAGACAGCATTTCATTTCGGTAAATGTCTTCTCCTTTCTGTATCAGAAAATAAAATTAGTGGACTCCAAATGGGCAGTTCTGGCCAATGTGAACCATGGTAATAAGGTACTGCGAGAAGGGAATATGAGGACACAGAAGTATCTGGTGCTGCCTACATAAGGTCCATTTTTTTTTTTTTTTTTTTTTGCCTCATGCCTAAAAAGCAGAAAGATAAAATATATTTTTCTTAGACAAAGGCAAAAAAACAAGCTTTCCAGACTGATCATTAGAGCTTCCCACACACACTCAGAATAGCCCTGGCTGGAGTGATAGTGCTCAGAAAAGCAAAAGTTCCCAAGTTAATGCAACAGAGAGTTTTCTGCTCACATTCCACTCGAAGAAGTAAGATAAAGACAAGCACATGTGCAGAGAACTGTATATTTCTAATAAGCAAAACATGACTATGGGGAATGCCTAAAAATCCATTAGTTGCTCTTAAAGCTGATCTTTGGGGAGACTTCATTATCTCTATTTTGACTGCATTAAGAAAGAGGCTTGGGAAAGCCTATTAAGAGCTTTACAAAATAATCTTTTTTTTTTTTTTAAAGATTTTATTTATTTATTTGAGACAGAGAATGAGAGAGAGCACATGAGAGGGGGGAGGGTCAGAGGGAGAAGCAGACTCCTGGCAGAGCAGGGAGCCCGATGCGGGACTCGATCCAGGGACTCCAGGATCATGACCTGAGCTGAAGGCAGTCGCTTAACCAACTGAGCCACCCAGGCGCCCACAAAATAATCTTTTGACAAGCAGTTCTTCTACTGGACTGTGGAAAACCTGACAAAACTTTGATTTTTCATTTTGATCCCTTTTTTGGTTTTGTTCATAAGTGAGCTTCCATTTCAATGCCAGTAAATTCATCAGCAGCCTATTGCAGCCTTTCTCTGAGCACTGTAGGGCATTTTTCACTTAAACTTACTTTTCTCCCTTGAAAGGATTTAGACTCCATCTGAGACTGAAAGGCACACACTGCCCCCATCAGGTCAAATTACCCTGCAAAATTAGATTCTTTAGAAGAAAAATAAACAAGTATGCACAGAAAAGCAGATACATTGCAAACCTCTGGATCCCATTTAAGGTTATTTCTATTTAATGAATCTTAGCTCTAAAGAAGCTTATTTTAAATGAATCACTCTTTAACTAGATCATTATTTAAATATTCAATTGTCAGCTTTGACACTTTTCTAACACTATGAACCTGGTTGTCTTATGTAATGCCCTTACTTCCAACCAAGGAAAGCAAACTGAGAAAAACAAAACAAAAAAACTCTCCATTCCTATAGAATCAATTCTGTAATTATTAATAAAATCAAGTTAATTCAAAACCATTCATAGTTTCCATAACAGGATCTATTCTATTACATGATGTTAATGTTCCTCTGCAATTCTTAAACAAGAGCTATATGCTTTATTACTTTACTTCCTTAAACTGTCTTTGGGAAAATCTGTATTTTATTAATAAGTCACTGCAAGTGAAATAAATAAACATTGTGATGGTGCTAATGGTAAAATTTACTCATTAGGAATATGTTGAGACCCTTCTGGAGAGAAGCTAATGATGATAAATGCTATTTAGTATATTTTAGTATTTGAAAATGCCTATTTATGTATGGCAACATGTCAGGCACTGTAGCAATTCATCCTTGATGTGAGCTAAACTGACCATGCCCTGTATGGTGTTATTTTAAAGAGGTTCTTGTATATTAAAAAAAAAACAAAAATCCCCACCTGTCTGCCTAGATATCAGAAATTTCCATATCAATTAATTTTTAGAATATAATAAATCTACAACCCAACTGTGAGTTCTAACATATTACACTATCTAGGGTTAAGTAGTCTCTAAAGAAAAAATATACAAGATAGGTAAGTTTTAATGGGAGGATGGAATGCAGAGATGGGGGAGAGAAAGAGAAGCAATATGTTATGGCAATACTACAATGATGCTTCCTTTTGCTTGAAATGATCTGCCTGGAGAACTCAAAAGTATTCTTCAAATTGTAACTCAAATGTCAAATCCTTATTGAAACTTTATTGAAATTATTTTCTGCTAAAATGGCACTTATTTATAATCTACACTTGAATAGATTTTCTTGCAGTATAACATATATAACAAAATTACATAATTTTAAAGTTTACTACCCAGTGATTTTTCAGTGAAGACACTCATAGCCAGCACCCAGATCAAGACAGACTATCATCAGTAGCCAAAAGCCCTTCATTTTCCCCTCTTCAAAACACTATACCCCAAAGGTAACCACTATTCTGACTTCTAACACAGTAGTTACTTTTACCTGTTTTTTATTTTATTTAAGTGGAATCCAGCTTTAGGAGATGCTACCAGTTTTTGCAAGTGATTTTAGCAGTTTATACTCCAACTAGTGGAGTTCAAGAATTCCAGTTGCTCCATATCTTTTTCAACACTTGATGTTTTCCATCTTTTTCTCTTTATTGATCCTCTTGAGTGTGCAGTTCATCATAATTTTAATTTGGATTTTTGGGGTGACTAGTGAAGTAAAGCACATTTCATACGTTTTTTGGCAATTTGGATATCCTCTTTTGTGAAGTTCCCATTGAACTCAATTTATTCATTGTATTTTCTTGTTGATTTGTATGATTTCTTTACACTCAAGTAAAGTCTTATCATTATAAATATCCATTGGTATCCATTACAAATATAATCTCCTTTTTGGTATATTTTGTTGTTTGTAAGAGGTTTTATGGTGTTTTTCCTTTATCATTTAGACTTTTGATGCTCTGCTTAAGAAATCATTGCCTATGCCAAGGTCATAAAGGAATTTTTACATATCTTATTATTTAGGGGTACCTGGGTGGCTCAGTCGGTTAAGTGTCTGTCTCTAGCTCAGGTCATGATCCCAGGGTCCTGGGATCGAGCCCCACTTCAGGCTCCCTGCTCAGTGGGAAGCCTGCTTCTCCCTCTCCTTCTGCCCCTCCCCCCAGCCCGCTCGTGCTCTCTCTCTCTCAAATAAATAAATAAAACCTTAAAAAAATTTACAGTTATACCTGTAAAAATTATGTCTACACTCTAATATTGAGTTTTGTGTATGATGCGAAGTAACTATCAACATTTTTTTTCAGTTCTTCCAATTAACACATCTTTTATGGAAGATTTCATCCTTTCCCAAATGTACTTCCATGACACCTTTGTCAGAAATCCATTAACTGTTTTTATGAGTCTGCTTCTGTACCCTATTTTGTTCTACTGTACTATCTGCCTATCTTTCTGCCAATATTATACTGTCTTATTTATTATAGATTTGTCTTTGTATTTCTACAATCTAACTCTGTTACAGAAAACATTTGAGGTAGCTTGAAAGGACAGATAAAAGACACACACTAAAGACAGTGAAGGTTCCAGTAGCACACAAATCTATTAAGAACAACTACACACACATACATACACAAATATATCTGAAGCCCTCAGAAAGTCACCAAAACACCCAGAAGCCAAGATCCAAAAAGAAAAGAAAAACATTAACATTAACTGCTGACATTTTACTCCTGCTTTCCTTTTTTTTTTTTAAGATTTTATTTATTTATTTGAGAGAGAGAGAATGAGAGAGAGCACATGAGAGTGGGGAGGGTCAGAGGGAGAAGCAGACTCCCCACCGAGCAGGGAGCCCAATGCGGGACTCGATCCAGGGACTCCAGGATCATGACCTGAGCTGAAGGCAGTCGCTTAACCAACTGAGCCACCCAGGCGCCCTCCTGCTTTCCTCTTTAAAGCATTTGTTTATTTCTAAACAACATGGCTGTGTGCTGGAGATGCCCTTCCAAAATAACTTAGCTAAGAAGTTGAAAAACTAAATAAAACATTTGACAGTCTCATGGAGCTAGAGAGGTGAGAATTGGAATTCAGGGCCCATCAAGATGAATGGGTCCTGGTTTATTATCTCAGATTTTCAGTTTGGACCCCTAAAAGACTACACCATAGGAGTAAGGACAAACCAAAATATATCATGTCTTAAAAGAACTAAAGTGCAGCTTTGAATCAAATTTTCCCTGGTTAAAATAAAATGCTCTTCTTCTGTTTAAACTACCTGCCAAAAGGTAAAGTTTCAAAGAAGTATATGATGAAGAATGCATGAAAATATCAAATTGGAATTCTAAAAGTGAAAAACTAAGTTTAAAACTAAATAAAAATTATAACATCAGATAGAACACAGTGGAATACTGAACTAATGAATTGGAAGATAGGTCAGTATAAAATATCCTTACTGAAGCACATAGAAAAATAAAATATAATAGAGAAAAGAACATTATAGATATAAAGGACACTGTGAGAAATTCTAGCATATATGTAAAGGAGTCCCAAAAAGGAACAGTGATAAATAATGTGATTGAGGGAATAAATGAGAAGATAATGAACTCAAATTATCCCAAAATGATGAAATACATCAAGGCAGATATTCAACAGGTGTGATAATCTACAATCAGGATAAATCATAAGATAAATATGCCTGTCCATATTACAGTAAAATTGCTACAAAGTAAAGACAAACTAATTTTATAGGCAGCCAAAAAAATAAATACACATTACTTCATAGGAGCAAAAATATGACTTAGAGATGACTATTCAAAAGAAATAAGGGAGGTGAATACACAATGGAAGAATATCTTTAAAACAATGGGAGAATAAAACTGCCAACCTATAATTATATACCTGGCAAATAAGATATTTCCAGATACAACAGAGAGATCAGCAATATACTCTAGAACAGAAATCTCACCAAAAGTATGTAGTTGTAAATGATAACATCTGAAGAATGCAGGACACAACAGACTTTTTGGAAAAATTAACTAATCCTTATGGAGGAAATAAGGTTTTCAAAAGAACATGCCTATAGGCTAACTGGATATGTGACAATGTCCATTCATCTGTGTCATGGACATATCACCAGCCTCTGTATTACCAATATATTGTATATAACTTCCAAGCCCTAAAGAATAAAGTACACTCAGAAACATAGCTGTCCCAGACCAATAAATACTGGACCAAGCACATTTTATGCACAGCACAACTCTCAGACCCTTGTCCTTATTCCACTGACTGAGTTAAGAAATATAATTACCAACAGGGCCCTTGACGAAGTTTACAGTCAACTTTTCATAATCATATTTAGTTTGGGAATAAATTCTACCTTAAATTTTGCATTGAAATTTACCATGTGGTATGATATCAGTAATAGGTTTTAAAATACTTCCTGATAGGGGCACCTGGGTGGCTCAGATGGTTAAGCGTCTGCCTTCGGCTCAGGTCATGATCCTAAGGTCCTGGGATCGAGTCCCGCATCAGGCTCCCTGCTCCTTGGGAGCCTGCTTCTCCCTCTGCCTCTCTCTCTCTCTCTCTGACTCTCATGAATAAATAAATAAAAAAAAAAAATTAAAAAAAAAAAAACTTTGGTTTAAAAAAAAAAAAAATACTTCCTGATAACACACTTGTAAATCTCGTATTTAAAATAATAAACTGGCTCATTTTCATGATTTTTGTATTTTGTTTTCTGTGCAAGATAAGAAATATGTTTTCAGCATCCTACTTGTAAGAACTTCTATTTTTGAAGGGTGGAGCAAGATGGCAGAGGAGTAGGAGACCTGGATTTCGTCTCCTCTCAGGAATTCAGCTGGATAGGGATCAAACCATTCTGAACACCTACAAACTCAAAAGGAGATCGAAGAAAAGAAGAGCAACAACTCTCTCATCAGAAAAGCAACCACTTTCTGGAAGGTAGGACGTGCGGAGAAGTGAATCCGAGGTGATATTCGGGAGGATAGACGGCGGGGGAGGGGCCTCCGTCAGCCGCTTCTGGCAAGTGATAGAACCACAGAACACAAAATCGGAACTTTTAAAAGTCAGCTCCGCTGAGGGACGTCACTCTGGTGGCTAAACGGGGGATGGAGCCCTCGTGGGACAGTGTGGTCTCAGGACCCTCGGGGTCACAGAAAGACCGGGGGTGCCTGAGTGTGGCAGAGCTCCCAGGTAACGGAGCAGGGAAGCCGGCTGCAGAGGCGGAGCCCAGGCACGGGCTTTCAGCTCGGGGTGGCCATAAACGGTGATCCGCAGCACAGTCGGGCCCCTGCTCCTCCAGCAGGGACCCAACAAGCGGCAGATCCAGGGAGACTTACCTTCCTCCCCTGGGAGGAACCGCGCAGGAGTGCGCCGCAGGGATCTGCTGGGTTTGGAGACTCCACCCGGGGTAGGGTGCCAGAGATAGAAACACGCGGTCACAGGCTGGGTGAGCACGGAGTGCGGCCGGAGACCGGGGAGATGGGAGTGACTGATGGCTTTTCTCTGGAGGCTCACAGAGGAGCAGGGTCCCGAGTTCTCGGCTCCTCCGGGGCGGAGATTGGGAGGCCGCCATTTTCACTCTCCGCCTCCAAAGCTATACGGAAAGCTCGCAGGGAACAAAAGCTCCGGAGAGCAAACCCAAGCAGATTACTTAGCTGGGAGGGGGCAAGGGCGGGGCAATTCTGCCACCGGCAAAGACATTTGGAAACCACGGCAACAGGCCCCTCCCCAGAAGATCAGCGAGAACAGCCAGCCAAGACCAAGTTTACTGATCAATGAGAATGGCAGAACTCCAGCGCTAGGGGAATACTGCACATAGAATTCATGGCTTTTTTACCATGATTCTTTAGTCTTTCAAAGTTAATTTTTTTTAACTGTCTTTTTTTCTTTTTGAATTTTTCTTTTTCCCTTTTACAACCAACATATTATCAATCCCTTTTTTAAAAAACATTTTTATTTTTCATTTTTAGAGTCATATTCTATCCCTTCGTAGTAGTTACCCGTATTTTTGGCTTATATATATAAGTTGTTCTCTCTTTAAAATTTTGAGATAGTTACTTCTAACAGATTAAAATGTACCCTAAATCTCTAGTATATGGTGTTTTCTATTCCCCTGCCTGATCACATTCTCTCCCTTTTTTTTCTTTTTCTCTTTTTTTAAATCCTCTTCTTTCTTTTTTCAAACAACTTCTTATCAATTCCTTTTATGAAATTTTTTATAATTTCCATCTTTACAGTCATATTCCATCCCTTCATCATATCAACCCTTATTTTTGAACATATATAAGTTGTTCTTTCTTTAAAATTTTGGGAGGCACTTTCTTCTAAAAGACCAAAATACACCCCAAATCTAGTGTGTGGCACTGATCTATATACCAGCCTGATCATATTTGATCACATTCTGGTTTTTTGTTGTTGCTGTTGTTTAGTTTTGTTTGTTTTTGTTTGTTTTTATCTTTATCTTTGCTTTTTCTTTTTTTTCTTTTTCTTTTTTTCTCTTTCCGTTTCTTTTTCCACTGCTTCAGGTCTTTTCTGATTTGTTTAGAGTATATTTTCTGGGGACATTATTACTCTGCTAGCATTTTGTTCTCTCATTAATCTATTCTCCTCTGCACAAAATGACAAGACGGAAAAAATCACCTCAACAAAAAAAACAAGAGGTAGTACCGACTGCCAGGGACCTACTCAATACGGACATTAGTACGATATCAGATCTAGAGTTCAGAATCATCACTTTGAAGATACTAGCTGGGCTTGAAAAAAATATGGAAGTTATTAGAGAAACCCTTTCTAGAGAAGTAAAAGAACTAAAATCTAACCAAGTAGAAATCAAAAAGGCTATTAATGAGGTGCAATCAAAAATGGGGGCGCTAACTGCTAGGATAAATGAGGCAGAAGAGAGAATCAGTGATATAGAAGATGAAATGATGGAAAATAAAGAAGCTGAGAAAAACAGGGATAAACAACTACTGGATCACGAGGGCAGAATTCGAGAGATAAGCGATACCATAAGACAAAACAACATTAGAATAATTGGGATCCCAGAAGAAGAAGAAAGAGAGAGAGGGGCAGAAGGTATAATGGAGCAAATTATAGCAGAGAACTTCCCTAATTTGGAAAAGGAAACAGGCATCAAAATCCAGGAAGCACAAAGAACCCCTCTCAAAATCAATAAAAATAGGTCAACACCCCAACATCTAATAGTACAACCTACGAGTCTCATAGACAAAGAGAAAATCCTGAAAGCAGCTCGGGAGAAGACATATGTAACCTACAAGGGTAGAAACATTAGATTGGCAACAGACCTATCCACAGAGACCTGGCAGGCCAGAAAGGACTGGCAGGATATATTCAGAGCACTAAATGAGAAAAATATGCAGCCAAGAATACTCTATCCAGCTAGGCTGTCATTGAAAATTGAAGGCGAGTTAAAAAGCTTCCAGGACAAACAAAAACTAAAGGAATTTGCAAACACAAACCAGCCCTTCAAGAAATCTTGAAAGGGGTCCTCTAAGCAAAGAGAGAGCCTAAAAGCAACATAGACCAGAAAGGAACACAGACAATATACGGTAACAGTCACCTTACAGGCAATACAATGACACTAAATTCCTATCTTTCAATAGTTACCCTGAATGTACATGGGCTAAATGCCCCAATCAAAAGACACAGGCTATCAGACTTGATTAAAAAACAAGACCCATCGATATGCTGTCGGCAAGAGACTCATTTTAGACCCAAAGACACCCCCAGATTGAAAGTGAGGGGCTGGAAAACCATTTACCATGCTAATGGACACCAAAAGAAAGCTGGGGTGGCAATCCCTATATCAGACAAATTAGATTTTAAACCAAAGACTGTAATAAGAGATGAGGAAGGACATTATATCCTACTTAAAGGGTCTATCCAACAAGAAGATCTAACAATTGTAAATATCTATGCCCCTAACATGGGAGCAGCCAATTATATAAGGCAATTAATAACAAATCAAAGAAACACATCGACAACAATACAATAATAGTGGGGGACTTTAACACGCCCCTCACTGAAATGGACAGATCGTCTAAGCAAAAGATCAACAAGGAAATAAAGACTTTAAATGACACACTGGACCAAATGGACTTCACAAACATATTCAGAACATTCCATCCCAAAGCAACAGAAGACACATTCTTCTCTAGTCCCCATGGAACATTCTCTAGAATAGATCACATCCTAGGTCATAAATGAGGTCTTAACCAGTACCAAAGATTGGGATCATTCCCTGCCTATTTTCAGACCACAATGCTTTGAAACTAGAACTCAATCACAAGAGGAAAGTCGGAAAGAACTCAAATACATGGAGGATAAAGAGCGTCCTACTGAAAAATGAATGGGTCAACCAGGAAATTAAAGAAGAATTAAAAAAATACATGGAAACCAATGAAAATGAAAACACAACTATTCAAAGTCTTTGGGATGCAGCAAAGGCAGTCCTAAGAGGAAAGTATATAGCAATACAAGCCTTTCTCAAGAAACAAGAAAGGTCGCAAGTACACAACCTAACCCTACACCTAAAGGAGCTGGAGAAAGAACAGCAAATAAAGCCTAAACCCAGCAGGAGAAGAGAAATCATAAAGATCAGAGCAGAAATCAATGAAATAGAAACCAAAAGAACAGTAGAACAGATCAACAAAACTAGGAGCTGGTTCTTTGAAAGAATTAACAAGATTGATAAACCCCTGGCCAGACTTATCAAAAAGAGAAGAGAAAGGACCCAAATCAACAAAATCATGAACGAAAGAGGAGAGATCACAACCAACACCCAAGAAATACAAACAATTATAAGAACATATTATGAGCAACTCTATGCCAGCAAATTAGATAACCTGGAAGAAATGGATGCATTCCTAGAGATGTATCAACTACCAAAACTGAACCAGGAAGAAATAGAAAACCTGAACAGACCTATAACCACTAAGGAAATTGAAGCAGTCATCAAAAATCTCCCAAAAACAAAAGCCCAGGGCCAGATGGCTTCCCAGGGGAATTCTACCAAACATTTCAAGAAGAATTAATACCTATTCTTCTGAAACTGTTCCAAAAAATAGAAATGGAAGGAAAACTTCCAAACTCATTTTATGAGGCCAGCATTACCTTGATCCCAAAACCAGACAAAGACCCCATCAAAAAGGAGTACTACAGACCAATATCCCTGATGAACATGGATGCAAAAATTCTCACCAAAATACTAGTCAATAGGATCCAACAGTACATTAAAAGGATTATTCACCATGACCAAGTGGGATTTATCCCTGGGCTGCAAGGTTGGTTCAACATCCGCAAATCAATCAATGTGATACAATACATTAACAAAAGAAAGAACAAGAATCATATGATCCTCTCAATAGATGCAGAAAAAGCTTTTGACAAAGTACAGCATCCTTTCTTGATCAAAACTCTTCAGAGTATAGGCATAGAGGGTACATACCTCAATATCATAAAAGCCATCTACAAAAAACCTACAGCAAATATCATTCTCAATGGGGAAAAACTGACAGCTTTCCCCCTAAGGTCAGGAACGCGGCAGGGATGTCCACTCTCACCACTGCTAGTCAACATAGTATTGGAAGTCCTAGCCACAGCAATCAGACAACAAAAAGAAATCAAAGGCATCCAAATCGGCAAAGAAGAAGTCAAACTCTCACTCTTTGCAGATGATATGATACTTTATGTGGAAAACCCCAAAGACTCCACCCCAAAACTGCTAGAACTCATACAGGAATTCAGTCAAGTGGCAGGATATAAAATCAATGCACAGAAATCAGTGGCATTTCTATACACCAACAACAAGACAGAAGAAAGAGAAATTAAGGAGTCGATCCCATTTACAATTGCACCCAAAACCATAAGATACCTAGGAATAAATCTAACCAAAGAGACAAAGGATCTGTACTCAGAAAACTATAAAATACTCATGAAAGAAATTGAGGAAGACACAAAGAAATGGAAAAACGTTCCATGCTCATGGATTGGAAGAACAACTATTGTGAAAATGTCAATGCTACCGAGAGCAATCTACACATTCAATGCAATCCCCATCAAAATACCATCCACTTTTTTCAAAGAAATGGAACAAATAATCCTAAAATTTGTATGGAACCAGAAAAGACCCCGCATAGCCAGAGGAATTTTGAAAAAGAAAAGCAAAGCCGGCAGCATCACAATTCCGGACTTCCAGCTCTATTACAAAGCTGTCATCATCAAGACAGCATGGTACTGGCACAAAAACAGACACATAGATCAATGGAACAGAATAGAGAGCCCAGAAAT